>NW_024884475.1:31171675-31206223 GCF_019232065.1 Centrocercus urophasianus | reverse complement strand
GTGTGTGTGTGTGTGTGTGTGTGTGTGTGTGTGTGTGTGTGTGTGTGAATAAAGTCCCATGTTTCTAAGACGTGCTGTCTTTTCACTAGCATAGGATTCAGTATTTCAAATGAACAAACATCTGTTGCTACAATGTTTGAAGAAAAAAAAAAAATCAGTTTGAATTTTCTGTGTGGTAATAACCTTATTTGCAACTTGGAATACTATAGCTCTGTGCTGTCACTGAGACTTTGGTATTACATAAGTTAGTTCAGATCTGCATTATGTTGTATTTCGCGTGTTGTCAATAGAACTGATATTGTAAATCAGTTAAATAATTAAAGTGAATGCAGAAGAGTCCATATGTAATCAGGGCATGGAAATCTGTGCTTTTGATCAGAAGCGTACAGGAATGTTGAACAGCAAATGGATGTTATAAAAACCACAGATCAGTAAGTGCAGAAAGTCCTCAAGAGAGCAAGGTACACAGACCTGAAAAAGTAATGTATGTCTCATGTTGCTTCCCAGAGAGAATGGCTAGGACTGGCCCTTGAGAGTTTTTACAGTAACAGCTGCAGCAGAGACATAGAATTTGGAAGTAATCATGAATAAATAGGAGTGCTTGAAGTGATAAAAAGTTGAATACTATCACATATTTATACAAAACAAGTACGCGATGTTTTTTCTGTTTCCTCTGCCTGACAGCAGAGCTGAAGTGCCTGTGTTAAGCGATTGTTTGTGGCTGATATGCAAGAGTAATAGACGAGGTTTTTTTTCCATATGTATATGTGTGTATAGGTTCTGGTGAGAAGGTGTGCAGCAGAGTGCTGCCGTGGTTAGGTTATTTCCTAGAATCCACAACCAAACTCTTAATGCGTTCTGATTAGGTTCTATGTAAAGATCATGGCAAGACTCTGCCTTTTTCCTTTGCCTTAGTTTGGAAGAACAGGGGAATTATGGAATAAAAAGTGAGTAAAAATAACACTTCTAGCAGAATTTTTCTTGACTACTTAAAGGGCTTAAACATTCATAGAGTCATAGAATTCATAGAACCTTATAATTCAAAATGCTTTTATAAACCTTTTCACATTTTATTTTGGCTATTTTATGCAGGAAAATAATATGGAGATGATCATAGCTGTTGAATGCATTCAGTGTAACACTAAAATATTTTTAGCTGGTGCATGACTTCCACCTGCAACAGAAAATGTGACACTATTATTAAGAATGCAGAACAGGGTACTGAGAGGACACAAAATGCCGCACCTAAGACTTTCAATATGTAAATTTTGGAGAACAACAAAACCTTCCATATACAAATATTTGCAATTTCAAGCAGTATAACATTTATTTACAAGTACACATGTGTGTTTCCATTCATGGATGTAGTTTAGTTTTGTGAAGGAATCTCTGGATAAAGCATGATGAGCTAGTCAAAACATTGTGATGCATCTGTTCTGAAGGGTCTGCAATTTCATAATAGTGACCCTAAAGTTGTATTAGGATGCTTGGATTGTGAAATATTATGAAGGGTTGTATCCTTTTTAAGGTGAGGCATGTTGAGAAGTGATGTTGGCACTCTACAGAAAAACATGTCAAAAGAAAGACAATACCTAAGTTTGTGAAGAGAATCAAAGTATAATATTCAGAAAGTGCTTGGACTTGGATTGCAAAGTCAGCTTCTATAAGCTCTGTATACTTTTCATGCCTGCTTGAAGAACAGAGATTCTGAAAGCGTGCAGAAGCATCAGTAATCACTTAGTAGCCTCTGGGGCTGAACCAAGAAGCTACTGGAGATGTGAAGGAATCCTGAACTGAAGTATGTGCTACAAACGTATCTTCTGTTTTTAAATGCTGCAGGACCATTCAGTTACACTAAAATCTAAGTACTGAAATGTAATGTCAGGTCTAGTGAGAGATTTATCATTGCTGTCAACAGAAGTAAGCTCTGAGAACCTGTTCTACATTTCTTGTTCTTGTGTGTGATTTTTGTATTTCTGTGTATGTTTGTTTTTACCATACACATGAATACAGTTCCTTTTTTATCTAGTGTTCTTCAGGATTTAAGTGTTAGGATCTTAGGGCTTGCAATAGAGGTTTGATTATGCCACAGAATAGTAAGACCATTGAGAAAGAATTCGGTGGTGAAGCACCTCCAACTATACTGAATTATAAGTGAATTAATGGAAGAAGATGGAAGTTAAGAGTAGTGTCCTTTACAGTTCTGTGGTGTTTTGGAAAGGTTTAACCCTAACAGATGAAGTGAAGATGATAAATCACACTGTCAGTTTTGACCAATCAAGCAATGAAATGGCAATAAGAGGAAAGTACTGTCCAGTTTGATCCTTTTCCTTTTCTTTTCAAATTTGCAACAAAAATTTGACAGCAACTGCTACTTTCTTTAAGAAACTGTCAATTATTCTCTTTTGAGATGCTTTACATCCTGTATAGAATTATTATTATTATTAATTTGTAAGAGGGGTAAGGAATGTTTCCTCTGAATTGTCAACTGCAGTAGAAAGAGACAGTAGTTTAGCTTGAATAAGAATTGATAAGGGTGTTTTATCTAAACTGTTCAACTGCACTTTTGTTTGGACTTACTTTTTATCTGTATGTGGATATGCTCTAGGAAATCAGTTACTGAAGAATCCCTCTTTACGTTATTTACCAGTAAATGACCTGTTCATTTAAAAAAAAAAAAAAAGAAAATTTAAGGGTGCAGTTTTTTTTTTTTTTTTTTAAACAAACAATCATGTGTAATCTCTCAGATGGGAGTGGGAGTTGAAAGGATCATCTTTCTTATTTATTACCATCTGACAATAATTTCTTCCACTGAAGTCTGTGGATATGCTTTGTCTGACTTAAGCTACTAATGAAAATTTCATCCTGACATACGCAGCATAAGGAAGTACACTTTATGAGACTCAGAAAGACCTCTATCTGAACAGAATCAGTTTTCTGATGGAATTGTAAACCACTTGTGGGTGACTATTGGGAGTGATGGGTGCTTGACAGAAGACTACAGTTCTTCTTGATTCCTAAAGAGAATTCTATCTCCTTGTCCACATTCTTTTCGATGAAGAAGAAATGATGTGGTTTGCTGTGTAGGCAAAAATAATTGATATATTCTTGTCATGAAGCAGAACTCCAACAGTAATTTCTGAGCTCCAGTACAGCAGGAATATCAAGGAGAGAGGATATAACTGGAAGTTTCTGGTCTCTGAACTTTGTTGAAGATTAATTACCTGTGCAGTACAGGATGCAGGTGCTATAAAACTGTTTTCTTATAACTCTACAGTGTAGTGGGAGGGCTGTATCCTTAGGGGAGCTACAAGAATGTACGTGGTTTCTGGACTTGTAGGAGCTTTCATTTGTCTCTGAATGATTTATTCATAGAGGTGTTAATTTGAAAGATGAAAAAAATAAAAGATTTCGGAATTCTAACAAGGAATAAACAGAATATTTTACAGTATTTCTAGTTAATATCTAATGAGACAACACATCTTTCCCGGGATTCCTGCTTCTAACTCCAATTATTGTTAATGAGAATTTTATGCCCCCTGTATTAAAAAGAATATGTTAGAGATACTTGCTCAAGCAACAACCTGTGGCTATATATTCATATTTAACACCTCAAAGGGAGATGAAGAGAGTGTGTGTGCCTGTATGTCTGTAATTAATATTGTCATCAATTATAAATATGGAAGCTTGCTGTAAATTTTGAATCTGGATTCAGGCAGGGACTCTGAGCATCCAGCATCCCAGGCTGTGAGCTATAGTGGTTAGTAGATAATCTCTCTGGGATGTATGCTACATTTTTTATTACAAATCTTAGCTATGGCAGCGGCTACATTATTTCAGAGGTATAAAAAAGACATCTGCTACAAAATCCCATCAGCGTAGCCCATTTGACTGTATTGAGTACTGTATATGTTATGTATATTTTACAACCTCAGGTTAATGGAACCACCTAACTGCTGATATAGGAAAATGTCTTTTGTGCTTATAGTGAAATATTGACAAATCCATAGCAAGTTACTGAAAGTCACGTGTGGTTACTCAAGTTTGACCAAACAAAAAAGAATTCTTGTCTAATTAGATGTTAATCTAATGGGATTAGAGATGATGCAAGAAATCTTAGATTCCTTAATTAAGGTAAATGTAAAAATGAGAACTTATTATTTAAAACCACTACCTTCCTTTGAACTGATGGTCTGCACCAATAATTGGTTTCATTGAGTTGGCCCCTATAATTACTGTATTTCCACCTAACTATGCACACAGATTTATTTAGAATGAGCTGTTCGCTAGGGACGACCTTGAGCTATAAGTGAAGATGTTTCCTTTGCAGTTATATTGTTACTTTCTTCAGGGAAAAAGAAAACAAACAACCAAACAAGAAAAAACAACTAATGTAGAAACAATCAAAAACTCACCTGATGTTAAATAGTTTGAGCTGAGTATAAGCGAAATTCAGACAACGTGGTCATGTACACAGTCCGCCATTAAGGTTTTTTTATATCATTTACTGATATCTATAGACAAGCAGTTGTCTTTATACGCTTGAAAAATGCCATTTTCAGCACAGTTATTTACATTAATTTACAATGTAATCTATAAAAATACAGTATTTCACATTTTGTATGCTTGCCAGATTCTTCTAAAAGAAATAAAAAGCTGCTTTTCCCCCTCTGATTCAAAATAGAAGTCTTTGGCATGTGGAGAAAAAACAAACACACACGTTCATAGAGAATCCAAGGGGGTATTCTGTGTATTTATATCTATATTTGAATTCAGTGATGTTTAAGCATTGACCTTTCTATAAAAGCAGCAGACAAAGGATGTTGTCTTGTAGTAGTGGTATGGCACGACCTCTGAAAGTGCAGTTCCCACTCTGCTATTTGTTGCTAAGTATCCGCTTACTTCTATCTAGAAAATATAATAGGGGGCTAGTCAAGCAAGTTGTGCTTCTCAGTCCTTCACATAGCCCACTAAGTACTTTGGTTTTTATTAAGCTCTCTGAGCATCTGGAAGTTCCTCGTGATTGTCTTGGACCTGGTAAATATTTTCAGCTCTGAGCAACTCAATAGTTTCTTATCTGTGCTGAAAGAATCCAACTCTACTGTTAAATCCTTCTACTGTTGGTGTTTTCTGAGGAATCTAGTCTGATGGGTGTGCTGTAAATAAGACAAAGGTGCAGCTGAATGATCTTATTTTCTATGTTACAAAAACAGTGTTGCCAGAAAGAGGCAAGTAGGGATAATGGCCTTTACTTAAGACAGACAGCCTTAACAGCATGTGCTTTGATTGCGAGGAAATCCAGTTCATTTTGCAATAGTTTTGAAACACTCTTATGTCATGAAAGAATGCTCATCATTGGCTCTGCAAGCTAGAATACAAGGAATGAGTTAAGGTTAGGCTTTCTACTCCCTTTCCTGAATAGGGCAGCTTTAACGATGCATTAATTCAGACTAAGAATATTATCCTTTGTCAGCTTAATATTTAAAATACTAATCTTAATCTATTTTACTAATCTACCTAGGGAAATTTGATCTTTGCTCTGAGAACTGGGCTTGTGTCTTACAGCTACTGGTCAAAGAACATAGTTTAGAAATAGTCCTTCAAACTGGGGCTATTGCCTGTTCTCATCCGTCAACCCTTTGTTTCAGGATCATCACTTGTTTCAGGATTTAGGATGTCAACTGCCTATTTCCACATGTTTCTTTTACGTGACCAGTATATATTGAGGTTGTGTAGAAATATTTTTCCTGGCTAAGTGTAGGTTATTGAATAAAAGAACATCAAATTGTCCCATATTTAAGTAACTTTTGAGAATCTTGATTGATTTTTGAAGCTATTCTCACAATCTGGATTAGCTGCTGGCAAGAGATTATTGACTTTGGGAACAACCTGAAAGACTGTATTTATTAAGATTTGGCATGGGTGGGAAAATAATATTTCACAAGAGAACATTTGTGTATTGGAAGGAAGAAGAGCAGGCTATTGGGGATCCTAGTAGAGCTATAAAAGCTGGCTAAATTCTAATGTTGCTATTGAAAGGATGTTGCCTTACCCACTATAGATGTCATGAGAACTGTTGTCACATTTTAGTGAGCAGTAAGCTACAGGAAAGCAGTATTTGGGTGCATCCTCTTGACAGAAAAGTTCACAGCACATGAAACTGTGTGTTCTACAGAAGCACTGAACTGGAGACTAAGATGTAGTGTAAAAAGCCACAATTTTAAGGAAAGTTGCACACAAACAATTTTTGTAAAGGCAAAGCTGTCACCCTACAGTGACTTACAACTAGATAATTAAAGGAAATGATTGGTACAAGATTTATTCTAATTTTCAAATCCTGTGAGCTCATTTTCACACATAATGAATTGAATTGTGTAATAATACCTAATTTTGTACTTGAAAGATAGAAATAGCCAAAGTAAATCTGTCTTCTTTTTCAGCAATCTGAGTGCTCAGCATTAGTTCCTTCTGGGGTAAGTGAAGGAAATGCCATAATGCCTAATTCTAGAGCACTTTGCCTATTGGGAAAGATCCTTTCTAATGTCCACGAGAGAGAAGTTGACTTATTCACTGAAGAACCAGGGTTGAAATCTCGTTTTATTTTTTTTTAAATCTCATCTAATGCAGCCATAGACATCCTCATTATGCATACAAATGTCTAAATCCTTTTTGAAGCTTGCTAAATTTTTGTTCTTAATAATACCTCCAGGAAAACTGCCACAGGTTAATTACTTGCTGTGTTGAAATATTTGTCTCCTTCTCTTCAAAAATTGCTTGTGTTCAACATCAGCGGTTTGGTTTTGTGCTATAAATTGAGGTAGATAGTAATATCCAATTTGCATTCACTTTTTTATTATTTTGTATATATTTATGTTGGGCTTATATGCCTTTCATTTCTCAGTCACACAGCACAAGACTTTTGAAGCTCTTCTTCCGTATTCTAAATCTTTCCATTTCAGTTGCAAATGTGTTTCCTTAATACTTATATTTCAGCAGTGAACTGGACTGAGGATAAGCTGTAACTCACCAATCATTCTGTTTTCTCCCAGTAATGGAGTTAACTGCTGAAATTCAATCATGTGCTTCACTGACATTTAAAATAGAGAAAAATTTCCAGTTCTATCCAAACATATTCCATTACAGTGATCTGATCACTTCTAATTTATTCTTCTGTTGTGGACCATTCAGAACCTGTCTTATTTGAATATACTGGAAAAGCGTTTCCTGTTTTATTATTGTGAAATTATTTTAGTTTTCTGTTGCTTACTGTTGTTTACTTTCCCTCTGGTTAGTATTATTGTTAAGTTCTGTTGTGCTTGTTTCAGCAGTTTTCCTTCGATCTAGAGAGGAAGGTGTGTGTTTCAATGCAAGTTTTGTTATATTTTCATGGGTATTGGTAGTGCTTGCTATCACAGAGTGCTTAGGAATTCTGTAGAAATCAGCAAATTTTAACAGCAAATAGCATGTTGCTGAACAAGATTAATGAAGTACTGAAAAATAAACAAAAGGATGGAAAGAATCTCACTTAGAACTACAGATTGACTAAAACAGCTCAGTTTCAGGATTAAATTCAAGAGGATACCTAATTTGCTACTCATTTCTTTAGAAGGCTGAGTCCTTCAAATATGATGAGCATTTGGAAGCATCGTATATTAATCCTTGATTGTTTTTGAGGACAAAAGCAGAGATGAAGCACTTCCCCAATAAACCTGACCATATGGTTACACTGACCTACTGTATAACCAAGATGTTATAATTTTGTATAACCAAGATGTTATAATTACAATATAATCAAGAGAGTAAGGCAAACAGACAATGATCACAAAAGAGAATAAGTGGAAGAGCTTACCCTTGGGTTGAGCTCACCAGAAGATACCAAAAGAGGGGATCTCCAGAAGAGATCCTTCCCCTCTGGTAGCCAGCTCTTAAATAGGTCCAGGAGGGGTGGAGCCTGGCTCCACCCCTTCCGGCAGCACAGGTGAATTGCCTTCACCTGTGCTCCTCTGGCTGACTCAAGGCTCACCTCAGCTGATTAATCAGAGGTTCAGGCCGTGACTCAGCAGTTCCCATACACCTACTGAGAACATGTTGTGCAATCTCTAGCATCTGAGACCTCCAAGATACTATTATTAGTATCTCCATTTTCAATACTCCTTAACTAGAAATATTGTTTGTTAAGTATTTTGGGTTGCTGATGATCCTGGCTGGGAGAGTAAGAAGATATGATGGTGATGCTGCTAACTTGAGCATTGCCTGAGAAGATGCCAACTTTCACTCTGTATACAGTCAGAGAAGTTGTCACTTTTCACAGAGGTGGAAGCTCATTCTATTTAGTCAGCAATTTTTGTGTGCATCTGTACAGTCTGAATTGAATTTGCAACATAGAGTTTTTGCCTTACGATGTTTCTGTAATTAATTGTTTCAAGTACAGTTGGAACTTTATGTGGAAAAGGATACAAACAGCAAGAGGCAAATTTAATCTCCTTAGTTGACTGAGGCTATGGATTTATGATTGCCTTTGCAAATAACTGGTGGCTTGAAAATGTTCCTAAGTTTATCCCCTCTCTCTATAGATGTTGCTGTTCCTGTAGTCTGCTTATGAAGAATTCATAGTTTTTTCTCAACCTACTTCAGGCCAGGCTGTCTGGCCTGAAATAGACAAGGAGCTATCACTTGAGTCTTTTTGCCAAGAGAGCTGTAGGGAGAAAACTCTCCAGCTGGTGTGTGGATAAGTTAAGGATATCTATTGTCTCTCCAAGTTCTAGTTGTTTAAGCAAGAAAAAGTCTTGTAAAATTTTTCAAACCCTCTTGCTTAGCTTTCAGTTGTTTCAGAGACAGTAACAGAACTTAAATTGCTTTTGCCTATAGTACTTGATTTAAACATAGAAAAGATCATTCATACTGGACTCCTCTCACTTTTTATTCTACAACATGTGTTAAACAATACCTGTAGACACTGTATGAGTGCATCAGGCACTGCTCATACTGCCTGAAAACAGATCAGTATTTTCACCAGCGTACTTGTGTGTGTGCCACTCCCCACTTCATACTTGGTCTTTTCTTGAATAAATGGAACTTACAAATCACTGTTAAATGGGTGATTTATATTGCAATGAGAAGAAAGCTGAGCAGTGATTTTAAATAACACTTGACAAGCTCTGTTAGAGGTTCTTCTCTGGAAAAGTCTGGCTTGTTTTTGGACTTAATAAATTTCATAAGGAAAATGTAAGTATTGTATTTATACTCTCTGTTAAGCATATTGTGATCCTTTATGTCCTTAATGTTATGGATTATTCCAAGAGTGAGTTACTATGGAAGATTTTCTTGTTCTTTGATGTGGAATCTGCTGGAATAAATAAAGTTCATGTCCTAGATTTCAAGGTCAGTGAATAAGTAACAACACACAACATTGTCTAGCCACCAAGGTTTGTGAAATTTTAAAATTTTGCTCTAAGCTCCTCCTGAATATACTGTAAAAATTGGGCAAGTCCAAGCTAAAATGATCCCAATATCACCAGACCAGATCGTATTATTTTCATTATAGATAATCTCATTTGCTGACCAGTGTTAGAATTACAGATGACTTCATGTGAAATGAGGGCTGCCTATGGTTTGATAATTACATTTCTTCTAGCAATAGTACATGCATTCTTTAAATTCTCTTGCTGCTTTTTGCACTTTTTTCTTGCAAGGTTGTTGTTTATCTGATAGTCTAGATCACTGCTTTATTCAATTTGTTTTGTCTCTTTTTTTAATTTCCCTGCGTTTGTACTTTAATTAGAAACAATTCCATGCTAACAGATAAAGGAAAAGTACAAAGATGAAGCTTTGTAGAAGATTGGCTGTTTTGTTTACATTATTTTACAAGATTTGTGAGCAAGTGATGACACATCGGCCATCAATCGAAATCTGTATCCAGAGAGACGCTTAAAAATGTTAGTGCTTAACAGAGCTCGAAATACCCACCTGTCCTCCATCCTACCCTGCAATTACAGGTTGAATGAAAGATAGACTTTTGTAATCATTTACATTTTAAACACTATCTGCCAATAACTATCTCATTGTTGATATTTGCTGGTGCTTTTAGTAGGTGTTTTCAACAATTTAATAGAACAGAATTCAACACGCAGAGCAAAATATAAGAATTAAAAGCTGTCTTCAGGGAGACAAAACAATTTAAGAAAAAAAATAAATTTAAAAATTAGGAAATAGATAACACCTATATTCCTTAAAAATGTATGATATTTCTGTTGTTCCAGAACATTAATATTTGCTGTTTTCAGACAAGGGACTTTTCTATTTTTGAACTTTAACCATAGTATCAGTGGTGATTATGGATGAAGCAACAACTCTATTTCTTTATTGCTGTCCAGTACTCCAGCATGATATAATAATAATGATGATATAAGACTTACATATAATAGAAAATGAAACGATAGCCCAGATCAAGTCATGACTAAATATAATTTAGTTTATGAGCAGAGAATAGTAGGCTTTCTTTCTCAAGCACACTGTATAATCAGTGAATATTAAGATGTTATAATTACAAAACAAACAACAGAGTTCAGCAATGCAGACTATAATAACAAAAAGAGAATAGGTAGAAAGCTTATCTGTATCCTAGGCTCACTTACAAAACTCCAGCAGAGCAGATCTCCAGAAGAGGTCCTTCCCTATTGGTAGCCAGCTCTTAAATGGGGTCTAGGAGAAGTGGAGCCAGGCTCCATCCCTTCTGGCAGCACAGGTGAATTGCCTTCACCTGTGCTCCCAAGGCTGACTCATTGCTTGCCTCAGGTGATCAATCAGAGGTTCAGGCCGTGACTCAGCAGTTCCCATACACACACCTTTTAGATTAGATTCAATAATAACTAGATTCAACAATGTTAAGTAAATGTGCTTTTCTTTCATCTTCAAAGCATGTAAACAGTTTCAGGTAATACATTTTTGGTGATTTAGTTGAAGAATTTTATCCTTAACATACATGGAAGTGAGGCTTCTGTAAATAGGTAGGCCAAACCCAAAAAAGGGAGGAGATGTAAGATATAGTCTAAGAACCATGAAAATTCAGCTCTAGAGATTTGTACTTAATACTAGTTCAAGGTTCCAAACTCATGAAATCACTGAAATATGTTTAAATGAACACTGAGAGTCTTTAACTTTGGCACCATTCATGGTGTTGTGTTTAAAATTCTGCTTCTGTTCAAGAGTTTTCCTAGATTAAAGCTAGAAAGTGTATCATTCAGTGTATTTCATATTTTGGCACGGAGCGACAGACTTTTTTAATACAGAAGCCTTTTTATTTAGCATCTCAGCTTTTCACCATATGATGAAGATTTGAGCACCGTAATGAGCTTTTTTCTTTTTTCTTTTATAGATGGAAATCTTTTTTGAGAAAGATATAGGAAGTAGAAATGGTCTTTTTGGAGAAATAAATTTATTCTTTATTAATGGGAATATTCAAATGCTAAAACTGTGGGTACTTTTTACTTAAATTTGAAAGGTAACATTGTCTTGACTTCTATCAAAATAACAATACTGAGTTTCTAGCCATAGCAATCATCTTGCTACGCTTTCCAGAGATGGTTTCAAGCTGGAGCAATGCACACATTAAAACCCTCCTCCTTCATAACATGCCACAGGTCACACTTGCGTTTTCTCGTCTCTGCTCTTCTTTTCCCTCCTGCTAACACCAGGACCTCTGTTTAAGTGCAAACAGGTGCTTGGTGCAAAACTCTATCTGCAGTTATCAATGAAAAATTCCCTTGGTTGTTTTTTTGTGACATCACTTTAGGCAATTTAGATTTCTCTCTTAAAAATGTGTATTAAAGTATACATGCTGATTAAAAAGAAAAAAAGTTGTTACCATACAGCAATGGGATTTAAAAAAAAATAGTGCTACTGGAGGCAGGCTGTAAGATTTTCTTGAGAATAAATTAATGATGTTTCTTGAAAATTCTGGCCTTGATTGCTAGTATTCTAAGGAAATATTTTTTCTGTATTTGTTTTGCACACTGTGTGTAGCCAATGTCTTACTTAACGTACTGACTCACCATATGTATCAATCAAATATTCACATAAGCTCTCAATGTTGCTTGGTGTTTTAATGGGAAGCCACTTTTAGTTTTTGCCTTTGAGAAAGCAGGTCAAGCGCTCGATCCAGCATTAATGATTTTCTCAGCTCATCAGCTGATTGACTCAGTAACTTGACTATTATTAACCCAGGTCATTAAATGCTTTTAACCCTTTTCCACAGAGTGAAGGTACCTCTCAAGTATGAACAACTTCAATGAGCATATTAATTTCATGCAATTGCCATTTGCCCAACCACATGGGATTGCTTCAGTGATGCTTTTTGTAAAGAGAATTCAAAAAGCAAAGAAGAATTTTTTTTCATTTTACTGTACTGGAGATTTTTACAAAGACATGAAGCATGATGTGTGCAGGTGTCAGTAAGGACTGCAGCAGTAGAAGCTGGTATCTTCTACACAATTGTGAAAGGCACATACATTTAACGCTTTTGAAAAAGCATCAAGGGTGGGAAGAAGTGGTATAATAAAGAAAAAAAATCAAAGGCCAGCAAACAAAACTTTAGTCATGGTAGTCATGGTAAATTCAGTTATTAAAGGCATACAAGATATCTCTTACTGAAACAGAGTGGGGTTTTTTTGTTGGTTTATTTTTTTTTTGTAAATAATACTGATGTTTATCCGTATCTGCTTGTTTTGGTTGAAAGTGGGTGCTATTTCATGAAATTAATATAAATAAGATCTTAACTCCTCCTTCTCTATCCACATTAAGGTTGGGTATATAAGGGATAAAACATTAGTGCATTAAAGCCTGGAAAGTGATTAAATAACAGTAGAAAAGATTCTTCCTGTCTCCCTGGAAATGGACACTATTGTAGAGGTAAATGGAATTCTTCAGCCCTTGAGTTGACCTATATGATACTTATCCCCCAAGCAGCGTGTACATTACCTGCATTTAAAATCATTACCTGGTTTTAGGAAGGAGTTAGTAATGCTGTTTGGAGCCTTTTTTAATTGAGACTGAATGCTTTTGGGGAAAGCTTTTAAAGTGCAGAACAGACTCTGGTGTTCATGGTCAGCAAGAGCAACAAAGAGAGCAGAACAGTCTTCTGTGCTGTGTTTTAAACCAATCAACCAGACCTGCATCTGATGTGAAATCTATCATATTCTATTCAAGACAGTGGATGCTTGCTTAATTATATAAAGACAGGTAATAATCTACTACCTATCACAAAACAATTATATTCCTTCTTGCCAGACCTGCATCCAATCATTCCTTTCCAATTCCTTTAGGTGCATACTGTAATAGCTCACAGTTTGGGTCTCCTTGAACAGAATTTTAGCAGGTAGCATCTTCTACTTTCTCATGGGATGGAAAGTGGACAGAGAATTAGCAGAATTTTTTACTGTTTCTTTTCAATCAAACTGATCATAATGCTGTATGATGGTCTGACTGCAAATCTTGATTAAATCATGTTCTTTGTAGTAAAAACAATGTAACCAACTGCTTGTGTCCAACAAATGAATGAAGAGCCACATTATGGATAATCACTTTCTTTATAAAACTCAGTAATGGCTTAGAAAGATTTTATAACGGCATGGGGTTTTTATCATGCAAAAGGATATCAGTGCTGTCAGAAATACAAATGCCATTAACAATGTGAGATTCCCTGTTAAATGCAATGACTTGCCTATTTAATAATGTCTTTCTAGCTTTCATTTTATTTAGTCCTCTTCCCGTGAAGGAACTTGATGCTTTCAAGAGCTTTTCATTAGTCTTTTAGAGATCCTTTTGCTTGTATGAGGTCATCTCCAAAATTAATGACTCCTATTTTAATATATTCACCCATAAAACAAAAGGTCAGTAAAATGTTGAATGTGGAAGAAAGGTCGTATTCTTTTTAAAAATGTCTTGAATATTCTGGCTGAAGTTTTTAAAATAAATGAAACAAAGATTCAAAACAGATTTTTATGTGAAATATTGTAGTTTAATTTGGCAAAGATATGAGCAGTTGGAAATTGAAATGGGACAACATTTGTAACAGAGAAAACGATCAATTTGCTTGCAATATATACATTTGAAAACTTTAAAACTATCAGCATCTTTAAAGTTATTCTCATAAACGTGCTTTAAAACAAGAAATATTTGTGTGGCTCCAAATTGCTTAACAACTGAGGTCAGTATCAATTTTAGCATATCTGTATGTTTCTATCAGGGAACTATTTTTGTACAAGGCATTTTTAGATTAGTGTAATTATAAAAAATGATCGAATTTTAGGTTAATTCTTTTAAAACACTGCAACAGTGCAATATTAATTCCTCTTTAGTTCAAGATAACTATATTTTGCCTTTATGAAATCTTTTTCTCAGCGATCAAGAAGTGTTTTGCAATTATTATATAAGCTTCAACAGTTATCATTGTACGGAAAGACTTCTATATTGAATTCTAATATTTGGTTTGCAGGAGCTGAAAATGAAGTAGATCCCCTGAGCTTTGTGTAATGATTTGATTCCTTGTATATTGAGCTGTAAGAGTAAATGTTCAAAGTGAGCCCAACTCTTGTCATTAACTTATAACTACTTTCTTCATTTTCAAAACTATTGTGCCCTAGTTGTCCAGACAAAGTGTGAGACAAGGCATGTTTTTGTAGGGGGCTGCTTGCAGGCTGCAGGAATAAGGAAGGCTTGTAAATTCAGCAGTATTTCAGCTACTCAGAGACTACTAGAATTTTTTATCTGTGGGAAAGCGCTAGTGTGTCTGATCATTATCCCCACGTACTGCTAAGTCCCTGTTATATTCAGTAGATTTCACTCTCTGTAGTCTTATTAAATGCTTATTATTTTCTATCAAGTTTTACTACAAATCTAGTGTTACTAGCATTCTGAGTTAATACTCAGAGAAGCAAGATACCTTTCTAACTCACTAATTCTAAATTAATGAGTTTAGTATTCCTGAATTTGTCATTAATGTGACAAGTAGTCATACTGCCTCACTGTGAGTGAACATGATGCACTCTGTTTTTTCCTGCCAAGTTCCTGGAAGACAGGACAGTCTCCCAAAATCAACTGGGAATTTTAGCATTCTTATTTGAATGTTTACTGAAGTTTATGAAAAGCTTGGAATCTACTAATGAAATGTACTAACATTACAGCAATACAGACATAAAAGGTCTGAATTTGAGACAGGCATATTGTTATTTGCTGAACGCAATTGTCTATTGCCTCTTTGTTCCCCGGATTATCATTAAAGACTGCATTTTTATTTTTAACATTCTCGTTTCTTCCTCCTGTAAGGCAGTACATGCAAGGTTTTTTTCCTCTTTATCACTGTAAGGATCATAATTAAGCAGCTACAAAAAATTGTTTTTAAATTCCCAGCAGAAAATTATTTTTGATCATAAAAAGTAATAGCTTCACTTTACCTACCTTGCAGATTGGGCCTAATTGCAGTAGATGCAGAGTAAGCCCTTTAGAAGCAAAAAATGCCTTAGTTAAAATGAAATTATTATAATGGTATTATAATTCATTTAAACAAAGCTTCATTTGATGATAAAATTGCTATCTAAACTGATAATAGATTTCTCAGTTGCAAGGAAGTTTACATCATTTAAATGTTGGAAAACTTTTATAAACCCCTTCAATCTTGCTAGTAGTCTTCAGATTAGAGAAATAATTCCTGTTTTACATATCCACTAATGGGGATGGTTGGGTTCAGAAACTAGCTCTGAATGGAAAGCATCCAGTTGTGGTGAGCTTTATGTGGCTTTCCTCCCAGGAGCTATAGGGATACATGATACTTTTTGTGGTTTTTTTTTGTTTTTTGTTTTTTTTTTTTCTTCAAGCTGATGACCTTGTTCTTGTAGCTTTTCTTTCTTCCTCGCATCACAACTCCACCAAAAAGAGTGAATATCAAAGTGGTAGATATTCCTCTACAGACAATAGATTTTGCTAAGCTGGCATGAAAATGAAAGTCAACCAAGCCTTAGAGTTTAGTAACATTTAATTAGAGTTCCTTTTAGGTACTGGATTTATTTACAAAGCTTGGTAAATGTGAGAAATTATGTCCTAGGCAGCTGCGTGTTTTTTGTGTCTGAAAACTGATTATAGCTTTTTCAGAACTGTCTCATCAATTTTTCTTGTCTAGGGGTGGTTGTGATTCTCCATGAATAATCAAGATTTACTATACTCAATAGGTGAAGTTGGGATTTTGGTTGGAAAATTATGTCAAAGTTGCTCACATTGACTTAAAACTAATTGTTTTTGTACATTTTGTGAAATAAAACTTTATTCACACAAAATAGTTTAGTTTTAGCAGTAATTTTAATAGGGGAAAGGCAGCTGCTACTACAAGAACATTCTCAGATCTGTCTTTGCATACCTCAGGGCTTTAGGATATTCCACTAGAGTGCAATTCACTGTCTGAGTCAGATTTGAACCACAGATCCATTCCACACCATTGGAATCACATTGGTCTAACTTCCAAGGAAATGATAATACAGTTTTTGCCTTTTTTTTTTTTTTTTTTTTTTTTTTTTTTTTTTACATATAGCTATGTATCTTTAACTATCTTAATGTTTTTTCTTGTCTCCCTTGTTTACAAAATGCTTAATTTTGATAAACTAGAGTACAGTGAACCAGTAGAATCCTATCCTCAGGCTCCCTGGAGTCCAGTGACTTGTGCACAGAAGTGGTGAAATGCTGGATGCTGGTTCGAATCAGTGCTGTGGATCAGATTTCTAAATACAAGTTACCAGAATCCCACTTATCTCTGAGATTTCCAGATTATTGTAAATTATTATATATGTTTAGTCTTGCCTGTTAAGCCAACATATTTTGACAAAATTCCAAAATAAAGAGTTTAGATATGATTTCATATAGAAAATATCCATTCAAAGCTGTCAGTTGAATTTGATCTGAATTTATGCTATTCTGTCTTGATGAAGGCTTGTTTGTCTAGCAAATAAAATGTTTCCTCTTCCTTTCCTCCTACGCTATTAGACAGTTTGGCTCTTGTAATTTGGCTCATCAACCATCACAGCATGAATCTCTTCTGTGTATGACACAAAAGAGAATAGCTCTGTCCATCTGCAAATGGACTCGTTGTTATTTTCATTCTCATAACAAATGATCCCCACTAAGAGGTAATACTGGCCACAGTATAAATACTGCTTGTTGTTATATGGCTCTTACATAGGAGTCTGAGTGGAGGCAGAAATCTGACCTAATTCTCTTGCACTGCAGATCAGAAACAACTGCACTAGGGGCTGGCACTTTCACAGCTGTTGTAACTTGCATTGAGCGTTGTCCTGGTTTAATGCCAGACTCATCTGATGGTTTGTTTAAAGCCCCTGTGCACATTTCCCTCTTCTTTGTAAGATACAATCTGTGCCACTGAGCTGTGATTGAGGTCTTGGGTCTATGAATATATAATATTTTATTTTCAGATGCAACGATTAAAAATAAAAAAAGATGACAAGGAAGGAGGAAATATATGCTAATAATATTTTGTTTCTCCTAGATTAGTAGCAGCTTGCTAAAGTGGCCTGCCATCAAACAGAATTTATAGCGATGTATAAAGCATATTAGTGACATCCCTTTTAAATTCAAAAGCTTTAGCTAATATTGCTGTCTGCATTCAAAGCAGATCTCAGTGCTTAAAAGCCGGTCAATAAACATTTCAGTACTGCTCTATTCCAGTGATCTGAATTCAATAATGTTACCTTTCCAGAAGATGCAAAATGGAAAGTGAAAGAATGATTTATGAAACTTAGCTATGCATGGCCAGATAAGAAAGCTTTAACTGATGCTTGCAGGATTCTCTTTAATGAAGTACAAGTTGCCAAGATAAGTTTAGGTAAATGAAGCCTCTGTCACAGTATGTTATAAGAAAAGAAATGACAGACACCGCAGAGCAGATGGAGGTTATTATTGAACGGTAGTGTCAAGAAATGTAGTCTAGGTAACTGCACAAAGAGCAGATGTGTTTGGTTTGTTATTAACAATGTCATGATACCAACGAATATTTATAGAATCTGTTTAAATTAAGTCTAGTAAACTTCTCTGTTTAAACTGTCATCTAGCCTTCTCGGACCATATTTCCAAGCCTTCACTTTCTTTTAAATGGAGTATTCCTCTTTTCCACCTTCCATTGCTGATGTTGTCATTAGCCTCAAAGTACTCAAATTTTTTTCTTCAAGATTTTTTTTTTTAACTACCTGCTTTGTTGACAATTTTAAGAAGTATTGATTCAAATGAATTGAAGTCCTGTTGTTCTTTTCTTATTACTATTTTTAACATCCCAATTTATGTGTTACATTCTATTGTGAATGAAATGAGATAGGTGATTTTAAGCAAGACCCTTGAGGCACTCGTCCAGAATCAGTACATGAGAAACTTATATTGAATTACACTCTTTTTTAGGAAAGAACTGGTATTAAGTAAATCCATATTCTGCATTTGCATTGTGTTTTGTCTGCTGCAATTTTTTGCCAAGAAGATGAACGTTTTTGAGGGGAGAAGATGAATCATTAGCAAGCAAATCATAATATGACATTGAAGTTCCTCAAAGAACATTCTCTCTGCTTCTAATATTAGAAGTTAAAGCATTTAAAAAAGAAAAAGAAGAAGAATTCCAGATATTAAGGCTCCAATTTTTTTTAATACCTGGAAAAGGCAGATAAATTTTTTACATTCTGTCAAATAAACTTATACTGTCTTCTAAAGTGTGATCTTTCAGATCTGTAAGATGGCAGCCTCTGTGCTGGACGGGCTGCCAGACAAGTATGTTGAGTTGCTCTACAGATGCATGTAGGATCGATCAGATCTCATGTGGCTATCACACCATTCATCTATTTTGCCAGGGTTTTTGGTTCTTATGTGTGCTCTGGATATTGAAAGTCTAGTACTGAAGGCACGTACTACCTGCATTCAATGATGGAAGGTTAATTTCATAGAATAGTTTAATGCCAGATCTTTTCAAGGGAGAGAAAAGCTAAAGAAGTTGTTAAACAATATAACCTTTTTCAGTTTGAAATATATCCAGAACTAATAGTAAACCAGTCCTTGAAGATTTTTCAGTGGGGCAATAAGGTATAGAAGCACTTCTTACACTCTTTATATGTCATTCTCCCCACTTAAAAAATAATGACTTTTTTTCTATGATCATCCCTGTTCTAAATCATAATTTTTTTTCACCTCGTGTAGTGTTAGTCTAGAATCTTTCTTCCATTAGCTAGAGTGGGAGGAGTAAAGGAAAAGGAACAATGGAAAAGAAATAAAAGTAGGGGGGATAAAAGTATAAAGAAGCAAGGGAATTTCAGACATCCAATTTTCCTCATGGCTAGCAAAATAACAAAGGATCTGCACTTGCTTTGCTTGATTTAGACATGTGTTTCTAACATTGCAGGGTTGTTGTTCATTTAGAGATGGCATTCACACTGAGGGAGAGCCCTACCCCACTGAGAAGTCTGTGTATTACCAAATACATGATTTTGTATTTCCAGACTGTCTTCAATTGTAGTCTAATAATTTGTAGAGAGTGTTATCTAATGAAATGTGAACTTATTCCAAAAGACACATTTAATTTAGGTTTATTTTGTGCTTTTTTGTCCAGATCAGAATGTTACTAGCTTTGCTAATTGAAATTATTTTCTGTGCTTCTTTTTCCTGCCTCATTTTAGACAAACATATTCCAGCCTACTAAGAACTAAGACATCTCTGTCTTGGTTTTGCTGATTTGTTATGCTTTTTGTAACAATTTAGCCTTTATGTGAACAGAGACAGATCCCACTCAGATGCCACAGTTGGTTCAGTGTTTCTTGCGGTGTTTTAATAATAGTTTCAACAGCGGTATCTTTTTATCACCACAAGCCTTCTTTCCTACTGCTGTGTTTATAAAGAATAACATCAACAAAAAAACTTGAAAGAGAGAGTGAGAAAGCAGGATAGAGGAAGAAAGTATGAGAGCAGTAATTCTGCAAGGCTTAGAATTAACTTCTTGTATTTTCTTCATGCATTATTTGCCTTTAAGGCTGTTACAGATAAGAGAATGATAAAGCCTGGGATTTATTTTTTGCGTTGACAAAATCTGAATTTTATCCAGGTTCTGTAGATCCTGACAGACTCTAAAAGAAGAAGGGAAATTAGTTTCTGCATCAGTTGGCCTACACAATGGAGTATTTAGAAATAAAATTGTCTTTTAATAACTCAGACCAGAAATCTGTACTTGCAAAGCAAAATGAGAACAACTATTACCAAAATTCATTGAATTCTTCTGGGTTTCTTTTGTGGCTGAAGAGAGAGAAGCTAGGTAAGCTGTACAACCCAGTATTCCTTTAATCTACCAATATACTTTATGAGACATTCAGAAATCATCACAGTCAATTAGATAGTGAATGTCTGAGGGAAGAAGATGCTGTTTGCTGTCAGTTTCCAGTGTTCAGTTGGCTAAAATTTGACAAGGATTGTAGGAGAACCTGGAAGTATTCAGGTATCTAAGATTCTATAAATAGAAAACGTGTCATTGTTTTCCAGCTGTGAAATGTTACCAAAATATGTCTTTCCTAAAGGCAGTCTTAGTTTTTGGAGGATGAAGAGACATCATTTGCCTCTGACAGTCCAACTTGGCAATACATCTTGTTACTTTCATTGCTTTGAATAAATGTTCAATGGTGTACTGAATTTGACGAAGAGCCACTGGCTCTTCTATTCTTTGGTATGGCATGGACAAACAGTCCAGTTTTCAATGATTTTCTTGCTTTGCATTTCCAATGTCTTTCTGTGGAAACAAAAATTTGTGCTCTGTTTCTCCTTTCTTTCCTTGCTTCCTGCTTGCCCCCACCCATTCATCCATCCAGTAGAAATTTTGGCATCAGTGGCCTATTACCCAGCAAGAATAAAGACTTCCATGTAGCTCAGACCTTGCACAGAACACTACGTGTGCTGTAACTTATCTTAAAAGTTGTTTCTGCTACTGTACAGTACAGATTCTCAAATGTACCTTGGAAATACCGGCATCATTCAGATCTGATTCAGAGTCTTGACCTTGAAAATTAAGAGATGAAACACATAATTTTTCATATGGTTTACTTTCAGTGGTTCATGCAAGATGCTCAACTCAATTAAACTGAAAATTAAATCGTAATTACTTCCAAAATATGGGAAATACTCTCATATTTTATGAGGCACCTAAAAGCTGCTAAGTGAGCAGCATTTCTTTTCAACTGCAAGGGAAAATATTAGGAGAACAAGCACAGATTTCTTTTATTTTTAAGAACAGATAGGTAAGATTTAAGTAAATCTCCTGTATGTACTAAGATAATAATGACTTAATTGATCATAAATTTACTTTGAGTGTTCATCCAGCTATCAGTTCAAGGGAAATACTTTTCCTCGGGAAATTATAATTAAAAATAATAATAAAATGCCAAAGAAGTAATAATGAAGAAAGTGGAACAAAGCAACAAATTTATTCTATATCATAATGAGGACATAAGATATTTGAAGACTTTCTGTTTGCTAAAGTGACGTAGGTCAGTCTTACTACTATAAAAGGACGCACAAGAATTAATCTCATTGTGCTTGAATCATCTTGCTACCTCTCTACCTTGTCTATTTATAAAGATCCATTCAAATCTGCCCAGGTGATGTTCTTCAACTGATTTATTTATTTATTTTAAATGAATCCAGCTACTTGGAGTATAACACGCAACTATTTTCATTAGGGTAACAAAAGTTATTTTGTTTCTTTCAGTTTTGTTTGATTGATCTTATAGACTGAGTTTCTGCCTTCTCGGAATTTAATACATTTTTATGGAGTCACGTTTTGTAAAATGTTCTTCATTTTGCACCTACTAATGTGAGCCTGTAATTTGTTATACCTGTACTAAGAAAACTAATGCTTTTAAGTGAAATTTGGGCCCAAATTTGGGCAGAAAGAAATGCTTCTGTTCTGCATTTGTGATTTTAGCACTCATGTTGGAATTTGATACACTTCAGAAATCTGCATTGCAACCCAAGTCAAAATTTGACTTTGGCAGAACTGATCAGCTGCTTTCTTGATGCAGCATGACACTATCTATAAAGTAAAAATCTTTTTTTGTAAGCTGATAAAATATAATTAATTCTATATAAAATGGTATTTTTGTATTCTTTTTCAATGCATATGATAAAATTAGAATTAATATTCTTTTCCAAGGTTTTACTTCTCAATAATGTTGTGTAGTCACTTGAAATAAGCAGTGAGTTACCCAACCTGTGCAGAAACTAGCTGCACTCCAAGGTCTTGTAATTTCTATTTACATATACTTTTCAGCCATATATTGCAGCATAATCCTAACTGGACCGGAATAGCATTTCTTGAGCCTATTTCACAATTTTTACAGGGAAATGCAGAAATTTTATAGTATATTTTTCATTAGTGCTTCTTTTTTAATGGCAACATCAAGCTTGGCACTAGAAGACACTGTTTTCAAACAATGTAATATGAAATAAGTTAGCTGTTGATGCGTCAGTATACCTATATTCATATTCTGATTTCTCCATTGTGAAAAGCAAAAGTTGGGCTAGACCATGCTAGCTGTGAAATTCTCTTGATTCAGTTTGCACAAACACTAACTTTGTGCATGTTTCTCTCATTAGCTTTGCAATATGGTGTGCAAGTGGAAAAGCAAGCTGTTAAAGGTTCCCTGATTTTGGATTTCTCAGAATTGAGTGATTCTTGGAATTTTACCTTATTTTTCGGCCATATATGTTAGGTAAAGTAATGAAAATTAATAATATAAGATTAGATCATTTAAGTTTTGCATTTATGTAATGCTTTTACTAATTAAGAACACAGAAAATTCCTCTTACCACTAGGAGTGCTTTTTGGATGTAGGAAGAATGAAAAGACTGTAAGAATTTACATGAATTCATATGGTTCTGTTTCTTCCTAAAAGCTTTCCATATTGTGCCTGTTATTTTGAAGTATTTCATTTCTTAACAGGCTTATGTCTGAACTTCTTTCAGCTTTATTAGATCCCAGCGGTTTGTAGTATTGATCTTTTAAGTAAATAGTAAGTGATTCAAATGCAAGGTAAAACTTAACTCACACTTTTTTTTTTATTTCTTGGAGATAAACATTAGATTTTCAGTACTTTGAAGGAACAGTCTGTCATGTAACGTACCCCTCCTCTAGCACCAAGTGGAAGTTTAAATCTGGTGGGCTAATCATCTGCACAGTGAACTCAAGTTGATGGGAAGTAATAGGCTTTGTTTTTTTTTATTTTACATTTTCTTTGCTAGGAAAAAGTTCAGCTTGGTTTTAAGCAGTTTGGTTCTGGACAGCTTTGTAAGGGAAACACAAATTTCATTGGACATTCTGACCTCTGTAAGTTTGGTCCCTCATGTGTAACAGTGGACACGTTAATTCTTCCTTCTTAAACACAGGATTCATTGACTAGGCAGAAGCTTTCATATTGAAGTACATTAATCTATAAGTGTTAGGTTCCTAAGTCTAGAAAGCTGTGACTGTTTGCAAAGAAACTAAGGACTAACTGGAGAAGGATACAAGTACATCATTTGCAGACCTGAGGAAGTAGGTGTGTACATGCTCTGCTTTGCAGATTTACAAACTCAGAGTTTTGGACAATTCTTTATTGCTTGACATACAGAAGTCCTTTTGTTATAATAAGCAAAGGGATTTAAATGTGTTTTGAAACTTGAAACTATGTCAGTTATCTTGGGTAAAGGAAGAAAACTGGAAATATAATAAATAATAGTCCCTGAATATCTTTTATTTTTGCCCACCATTTTGCAGATGGAAATTCTTTATCTCTGTTTTGGAACTGCCCCATTAACACCTAAATAGTTTGTTGATATTGTTGTTTTTTAATTTTTCTACTGTTCAGAATAGTGCTATGCTCTTTTATCTGTCACCAACTAACAGAGGCTAATAATATAATCACAGTGGACTGCTGAAATATAAAGCAAAAAAGGTTTTGGTAGAATAAGGTGCTTTTATCCCTGGTCCTTAACTATAATATTGTGATAAATGTATTATGTGAAAGTGTTACATTAAGGAAGATAAGTAATACTCTAAGAAAAATCTCTCACTTCTCATTATTGAAGTCATTTGTTGCTACTGTATTGATGTCTATTACAAAAGACAGATATTTTCTGTTGGATTTCTTACGAAATCAATCCTAACAATTTTCAGAAAGGGAGTTCAGATCAGATAGGTGTTTTTGTGTCATGACTTGTCTTTTGTCTTCTAGCAATTATTATTTATTCTAGCCTTGGGAAGATTAAAAATGGGTGGCTTGTGTCCCGTGTAGTCCTCTCTCTATTATAAAACATAAATTATTTTCATTTTTTTCCTTTTTTTTTTTTTTTTTTCCCCTCTAAGTTGTTTGAGGAAATTGGTTCTCTTCAAACACGTTGAGAAAAAAGTGTTGGAAAACTTCTGGGTAAACATCATGAGGTACAACGAACTTATCAACCATAATTTAGATAGAATATTTTCCCATGCGGTGAGCAGAATAAAATTCATAGAATCATAAGTTCTACTGCTTGGAAGGGACCTCAGTGATTTTTAAGTTCCAACCCAAGTTCCAATCCAATGATTTGCGTTTCTATGTTCTTACAAGGAAAAAACTCTGCTTGTGAAAATGGAAGGCAGTGGATTGTAACTAAGATCCCTGTTCACAGGCATGGGTTGGAAAGGACCTCAATGATCATTAAGTTCCAAACCCCTGATGCAGTCAGGGCTGCCAACTGCTAGATCAAGTACTAGATCAGATTGCCCAGGGCCTCATGCAACCTCACCTTAAACATCTCCAGGGAAGGGACACCCACAACCTCTTTGGGGAGCCTGTTCCTGCACTTCACCACTCTCTCAGTGAAAACCTGCCCCCTAACATCTAATCTAAATCTCCTTTCCTTTAGTTTAAAACCATTCCCCCTTGTCTTGTCACTATCTACCCTTGTAAAAAGTTGATTCCACTCATTTTTATAAACTCTCTTTAAATATTGGAAGGCCACAACAAGGTCTCCCTGCAGCCTTCTCTTTTGCAGTCTGAACAAAACCAGTTCCTTTACCCCGTCTTTATAGGAGATGTGCTCCAGCCCTTGGATCATCTTTGTAGCCCTCCTCTGGACCCTCTCCAGAAGTTCCACATCTTTCTTGCACTGGGAACCCCAGGCTTGGACACAGTACTCTAGCTGGGGCCTCCTGTGGACAGGACAGAGGTGAACAATCAGCTCCCTTGCCCTGCTGGCCACCTCTCTTCTTATTGAAGCCATGATACCATTGTCCTTCTGGGCTGTGAGCACACACCGCTGGCTCATGTTAAGTTTTTCATCAACCAGAATGCCTATGTTCTTCTCAGAAGTGCTACAATAAGGACATATGGACTAATTCTCTCTGAAATACGATTTTTTGTCTGGGCAGTCTTCACACAATTTTCATACTCATGTATTTTTATACCTTCACTGTTACTGACCAGTGGAGCTTCTGAAGATTTTGTTCTCAACTTCCTTGGGAATAACTTGATTAAAGCTACCTATATGATGCAAAAAACAGAAGATAGTGTGATGATGCATAAGCTTATTGTCTACATGTTCTTCAAGAGAGCACTAATGGTGAACAATTCTGGATACTGGCACAATATTTTGTATTATTAAAGCATATTTTCCTTCCTCACAGTTGTACTCTGCAGGAAAAAAACTAAACATGTGCCTATCGATGTGAAGATATAGGTTTTGGCTTCTCTTAAAAAAATGCAGAAATTTTTGTCTCAATTCACAAGCCTTGAATGCTCTTGAATGTCAGTGGTCTAATGCCTTATGCCCCAATATGTTTTTCTATGATTTAAAAATTTAAAATTTGAAGCCTCAGATATGTTGCCATCTAGTAAAATAAACTGTTTCAGTTCAGTCACATATGGTAAATAGGAATATAATCTTCCTCATTTTGTAATCACAGAAATTTTGATAGTCCTGGCTATATACTCTGATATAGCAAAGCAATTAAATCTTTCCTTCATGGACAAGTAAAAATGGGGTAAAGAAAGGAATATGATAAGGAAAATTCATTGTGAGAAAGACTTTATTTTTGTCATCTAAAGGTGGGGAAGTAGCTTCAAAACAGGCAATGAAGCCTTAGCTGAAAAAGACAAAAAAGTTCTGGGGAGAACAGCAAGTAGGAGAAGCGTAGAAGATATACCAGCTGTGAACTAACTCCTCTAAAGGGAAAGTAAGATTAGTTTATCCACCAAAATGGGTTGCTTAAGATTTTTTTTTAATTTATTCTAATATTTATTTGATTTTATGAACTTCCTTAGGTAAGGAAAGGTTAGGAAGTTCATAAAATCAAACAAATATTAGAAGAAATAAATATCTCAATTTTTGTAGTATGAAAAGGTAGCAGAAGGACAAAGCATGTTTGAATTTTTTCTAAATGTTCTGGGAGAAAGTGGCAGCTCTTTGAATTCCTTTATTCTATTCAAAGATGCTTTTGAGGTAATAAGCTTCTTGCATTGTACTTTGAAGAATTTAAGTCATCCATAAGATACAATTAAAATGAATTGTTCAGCCCCAATTTCCTATTTCATAATTTTGAAGGAAAAAAAGCCACAAAAATCCATATTGAAGTTTGATTCAGCTCATCTCAGGGTGTGTTAAGGGATTCTTGCCCATCGCTTTTAATTCACAGTGAGATGGTAAAAATTGTCTTGATATTGCAAGTCCAATATCCTTAATTTTAATTTTTTAGAATACCATTTTCCTATCTTAAGGATGTTAGAATACATGTACATCTATTCCAGGAACTTCTGTTGCATACAAAAATAAAGTCTGAAAAAAAAAAAAAAAGTACTTATCACTCTTTTCTTCCTACATCTGTTTCCCACACATTTAAACAGCCATACTACGTCTATTTTCATCCTAATATTTGACATTGTCATTCATTTTTATTAGCACATTCTTTGTATGATAGTAATTAAGTTCTGTATTATTTAGCTTTTCAAACAGAATTCTGTTGTGCTTCTACCTCAGCATTTTATTTAACCTTCTGGTATTTTTTCAGTTGTCTGCCCTCAAAATCTTATTTTTAACCTTGAGCTCAGTTTAAGCATTTCTGAAATAGCAGATTCATTCAAATTTTAAACTCTAGCTAAAGTCTAGGTCCCTAGGGCTCTGAAGTTTTGTTAAATGTCAGAGCTAGAGTTTATGTTTTATTGTATTTAATTAGGATTCCAACAACCATACTCCAGAGGTTTTTGAGTCTGGCTGATAAAGAGGAAAAAAAAAACAACAAAAAACACAAAACTTTGTGAGTTCTAAGCTCCAGAATGTCAGTCTTGCATTATTTCAGTTAAGTTATACAGCAAACGTACTAGCTGAGTCATAACATTGTCAATTTAATATTTATCTTAATATTTTGAAAACTGTTTCATGCATCAAATTACTTTTTTTTTTCTTTTTTTTTCCCCCCAAGTAATGACTATAGAAATTTTTACATCTATAGAGTAAAAAACAACATGTTAGTATGTCTTGATTGACTTAGTATCAACTTTCAAATTATAGTTGACTTTCTAGATCTAGGTGTTCAACATTCCCCCTTCCCCCCTCCAAAAAAAAAGAAAGAAAAAACAAGGAAAAAAACCTGTAAAATTTCCGTCTTCAAAGGTCTTGGTGCGCGGAAGAGTGCTGTTTAGAGTACTGTTTAAGTGAAGGATTATTAAACAGAGCTCTTGTAGAAATTGTTTTTACAGTTCCTGAAGAACCGTTCACCTTGATTGTAACTTTAAAGTTCTATTGTGTTGAGTACAGCTTTACTGTCATTTATGAAAGATCCATTCAGTTACTGAAGCTAGCCTGATTACTCAAGCCATTTCTTTGGGACCTTTGTGGAAGCTATGCTTTATAGTAATTTCTGATTCTATACAAATGGAGTTAGATTGGCAGCGTAAGGAGAATTTGGTTGATGGGGAGCAGGAAGGTGTGAAGAGTTGAATGATTCATCTCCTTGCAGGAAGCATTCCTCTGAACAGATGTTTCTTGGGTGGTTTCTCAGTTGTTGGAAGTCTGGAAGCTCTTTAGCACTTTATGCTTTGAGGAATGCTGCTACTGAATTTCATAATAGGATATTTGATCTCCTCCTTTACATTCTAACGGAAATAACTATTGGTCATCTGATTCATAAATTATCGAAATAGGGCAGCTGAGATCTCAGACATTCTGAAAAGATCTCTGCAGGTTTGTGCATATGTATTGCTGCATTAATTTAGTCATGATTTTAAAGGATTTTCTTTTGTTTGTTTTCTTACAACAATTAGAATTAGAGGCTTTCCTTTTATTTAGGATAATTAAATGTGAGATGAAAAAATGTGTGTGTGTCTGTTTGTATTACATCTAGTTTCATGCCTTTTATTCAGAAGGCATTGAATAGCTATTTTGGTAAGCTCTGTCTGCATCATTTTAAATCATGTTCCTTGCCACCGAACATTCTAAAGGTCAGTCTTCATGTTAATAATTCTGCATTTTGTGATACTCTGTTACTGATTTTGCATGACTTCTAATATAATCTCCTCGTTTTTGTTTTGTTTTGTTTTGTCATGGAATCAAGGGAAGAAAAAGCCATCTAATACTGATATTTATTATAAATTGTTCTTATTATCAAACAGAGATTTTTCTTTTTTCTTTCTCTTTGGTTAGGAACTATTTTTACTATTTTATTTATTAGGATTTTTTTATTAGGAATTTATTTATTTACTATTTTATTTATTATGTACTATCTTAAATCCACTGAATCTGCTCAGTTTGGGCAAGTAGACTGTATGGTCTCTAGTGCCTTGATTTACCTGAATAGAAACCATTTCTCTGCTTCATTTAAGGAATGATATCTCCCAAAAACTTAGTGTGACAAAAGATTGTATTATTAGTACAGATCTATATCATACTCTCCTGCTGAAAAGCTTATGTTGTTTGGTGGTGGGTAAAATTCAACACAATTAAGTCAATTGGTCCACTAAATAGAATGTTTTGTATTTTGGAGAACATAATGAGATTTTTGAAACAGCTTTCTAGATGAATGTGTGTAGGTTGAGACCTATCAAATGAGCTATTGAGCAAAAATGCACCTAGTTTCAATGAAAATCTCAGCAGTAGTTAATATTGGACACACAAATATAAGAAGAATTTTTTAATATGCGGTAAGAATATGCAGCTGAATATTCAGGACATCTAAAAATCATTTATTATGTTGAAGTGACTTAATATGTATAAAATTGACTTAAGAGACAAACATTATTTAGCAATGTTTACAATGTGGATGAAATTAGAGAGTATTGATTTTAAATTGTAGACGATATTTTTCCTCATTAAAGAATCCTGAAAGAATTTGTAAAATACTGCTGCATTTCAACAGCAGTCTTCTTGTTCAGTTTAAAGTCAGTTCCAGTTGACTGAGATGGCTGCTTAGCCATCCAGTGATGGCTAAATTAATGATAATGCTAGAAAATTTGTTGGCCTTTTATATTAATGTTGACTTTTATTAATGTTTAAAATAGCCTATGATTGTTGATTCCATTGGTAATCTGTATTGCTCAATGACATATACAAAAATAGCTGTTTTTATGTTTCTAAGATTAATGGACATTCTGGTAGTTCTGATGAAAAATTACTAATGCCTATGAAATAAGTCAGCTATGCCTGGTTGCTTATATAGAAATAATCTTCCTACTAGTCATAGGCAGTTCATCAGGCGTGAAAATGTGATAAAGGGTAAGGAAAAAAGAATTATTGTGACGTTTGTCAGTAATGTGTCTGATCTTGAGAGGCTGTGCAGATGGATATGCAGATGTAGGGAGACATAAGATTATCTTTCCATCATCTGGAGTAATCTCCAGAGTAGCTAGTAATTTCCGACAGGGGTTAGAATTTGCCCCAAGCCTATCCCTTGTATGCTGCCAATGACAGCAGAATAAAGTGACTGGCCATTTCACTGGTGTGCAGCGTAGGCAATGAGATGTGTTAGTCTCTATTCTGACCTAGAAAAGATGAATAAGTAGAATATTTTCTCAAATATTTCAGGATATTTCAATGCATGATGTCCTTAAGCAGAAACTTTCTGGTTTATATAATGATTCCTATTGAAATTCTAATCAACTTGATTTTTATTTTTATTTTTATTTTTTTAACAAAGGCAAAGTGGCCAACTATTTGCCACAATATTCGGTGTACCTTCTTTAGGGATCTTTTATGAATCATTAGTGTTGTAAAACAGATTGTTCTCATGCAAACTGTATATACTTAAGAAACACAAGAAAAGTAATATTGCTCTCTTTATATAAACTGCAGGGAAAAAAAACAAAAGACAATTCTTACTTCACCAATCAAATGAACATTAAGCTCTTAGTTACCATTTTAGTGAGATTGCATAAAGCAATGATTCATATTATAGTTGCTCTCGGCTTCTCATCCATCCATTTGCACAAATTGTTTTTCAAAGCAGTCAAAGGGAGAATAGATCGCAAAATATATTATGAAGATATCTTACAATAACTGACATTGTACTTTCGGCTCTATGGAGCAGTGATTTGGAATCAGGAAACTATTCAGAGGTGAAGTATGTGAGAAAGAGAAAATAAATTTTCTCTCTGGTTCACTCCCATTATTTATGTTACTTGACTGTAAATTCCTCAGTATAGGCACTACTAGCATGTACACATTTTATACAATATCAAGTATGATGTCGATGTGACCTCTGATGAGGCATTTTATCACTAATAAACAAATTAAATAATGGTATGTCTTGATCAGCACTTGAAATGTTCAGTGCCGTTAATATGATGCTGCTTCTCAATTCTTTCCTTTTGAGTTTTTTTATGTTCTATGTTGTGTAAATAGTGATTTTTTTATTTTTATTTTTTAAGATAGGCAAGTTTCAGTGTGATAATCTTTTTGTAATTCTCTATTGCCAAGCAGAAAGCCAAGTAATTTCTTTAATAGTAGTACATTTAAAAACTAGTCTGTCAGGTTCTGTGTTTGTTTGTTTGTTTGTTTGTTTGTTTTTGAGGCAGATAGTACCATTTAAGGGCATTTAAATTGCCAAAAGGTAGGGCCTAGTAATTAATTATGCTTGAAATATTTCTACTTGTGATCATATGTTGATTAGTCAGTCAATAGACGACTGATAATAGGGTTATCCTCATGTATGTAAAATTAAGCACATGTGGAAGTGTGAGCAGGTCACATCACATAAAATGATCTCTTTCCCATGAGCATCTCTGGATCTCCAATTCTCAACTTCAGTAATATTTGCTCTGCTTACAATTCAGATATTAATGGACATAATTAAACTAAGATTACATTGTTATAAGAATGTACAAAATAAAAGACACTTTGGGCTTTTCCAAACAAAGAAAGATAAAAGATGAATTTCTGCTAGAGATAAAATGTCACATATTTGATTGCTAGGCTGTTGCTACAATTAATAATTGTTTCTAGGATGACATTTCACAGTCTTAACAGGGTTAAGCCTGAGCAAGAACAGATCTTTATATAATGATGACTCAAATTTTGATAATAGCTCTTAACAACAAAGATCTGTAATTTTTTATTAGTCCTGTCCATTTGTGTTCCAGTAGCGTGTAGGCGTTCTGCACTGGAATTATATCCTTGATAAGGTTAAATCTGTTTATTAGGGATCACACAGACGCACTGAAGACTTATGATTGTGGTTTTGACCGAGGAACATGAATTTGATGAGCATTTTCAAAATGCCTCCTCTAGAAAAGTCACGTTTCGTGATTAAGAAAGTTTAGTCCAATTAAATGCAAATACTATTAAGAGCTAAGGGCTGTGAGAAATATGCTCAAGATCAAAATTTTCTAATCAGGCAAAGATGTTTGTGAAGAGCAGTTTTCTCATTACTGCAATAATGGGCGCACGCCTCTTACTGACGAGGGAGAAATTGCACACCTTATCAGTGAAATGCACTCTCTTACATACCCCGGGTCCGATGCACATAATGCCTCTCCTCACACTCATTGGATGAGCATCTCAGGCTCTCATTCTTCCTGATGAGCTTGCTACATTACATTTCCATACAATGTCTGTTACCAACCCATTGTTTTTAGGTATGTTCTTTAATTTTTATGGTGATAAGAGGACAATATTTTCAAAAATTAGCTGACTCATTCTGTCTTGTACCAGACTCTCCTGTACCCTTCATTATTACATTACTTAGTGCCTGTGCCAATTCTACCCAGGTTGGAATGCCTGACTCTCAACTTGAACTCTGCTCCACAGCTTTCTTTGTGAAAAACAACTTATCCTGTGCTACATACAGAAATACTGGAAGTTTCTACCTCAAAAACACATTCTACCTCTCACAGTATGGAAATAATCAAAAAGTTCCATAGTGTAAAATATATTGAAATCTAGAATAGAATTATCCAAAGTTAAATGATGTCTTGTAAGTGAAAAACTGGATTTTGTGCATTTCTAAAATGGCATGCCATCACTATGTCCTATATGGCCACATGCTCTAAACTCGTACTGTTAATTTGATGCGTAGTATTTTCCTTTTTGTAATATAGAATGTTTTAAAGACATCTTAAATCTCCTGTCCCAACCATTGCCTTGAGTATCTGGTTGTATTTAGATTACTATCAGGACAAGCATGAAACGTCATTACTCATTTTAGAATATCTTTACCTTGGGTTATAGTTATCTTTGGTCTTGGTTTATATATTAATATTATATATTAAGTATATTGTTGTGAATCAGATGAAGTTAATAATTTATATGGAATGAGTCCTCATCTTTAAAACTTGCAGAGAATGCACTCTGCCCCATCATTTAGATCATTAAAGAAAATCCTAAACAGAACTGGAACCAGTATTGATCCCTGGAGTACAGGGACGCTAGTTACTGACCTCCAACTATATCTTGTACCACTGTTCATCACCCTCTGCACTCAGCTGTTCAACTAACTGTTTGCTCATCCAGTACATATTTCAACAGCTTATCTGGAAGGATTTCATGGGAAACAGTATTGAAAGCATTCTTGAAGTAAAGGACAATAGCCAATGTTTTCCTATCATCTTCCAAAGCAAACATTTCATCATAGAATGTTATCATACTGCTTAAATATGATTTTTGCTTGGAAATTCCATCTGACTTCCCCAAATAAATTTCTTCTCCTTCCTGGTAATGGTTTCCAGGATGGAAACTTTTGGTTCCATCACTTCCTGAGGAATCAAGCTGAAGCTGTCCAGCTGGTATTTCCCTGGGTCCTTCTTTCCCTTTGAGAAGATAAAAGTGACATTTGCTTTTCTCCAGTCCTCATGCAACTCTTCTAGTCACCAGGATCCTTCACAGATTTTTGAGAATGACCTTGCAATGTTATCAGGTGGCTTCTTTAAATTCAGAAAGCTTTTCCAGCATGGAATTCGCTACTAAATTACTTTTAACTCCCTTAATAGAGATGTCTAGAAAATGAACAGCACATAAAAATTCCTTGCTGTTTCACGTCTGTGTGGGAGTATTTCTTAAAAATTTACATTTTTAGCTGAGAATGAAAAGGATAAGATGATTTTTCAGTGTGTACCACTTTTTTTAAAATAAAAAGGTGTGTGTATTACATATGCATATACACAAATATGCACACTTCATAGAATCGTAACTTCCTTGTTATTGTGAGCTACTGACTGCAGTATTATCAGCTGAGGTTCCCTTTCAGCAAAATTGTGATCTCTTTTTCAAAATTCTGAATGCATACCTTTAAAATAAAGTTTTCAATATACAGATAGCTGGCAATGGCCAGATACTGCATAACGTAGAGCCCAAGTCAAGATGCTGCTGTTTATTTAGTTCACTTTTTAGTTCACTTTTTAGTTCTCTCTCTCTCTCTAGGCTCCAGCTCTCAAAATGTGTTTATGTGCCTGAATACCAAGTCTCATACTCACTGAATCTTAGTTGACCAACTCAGTGAGAATGGATTTTCCACTTCTGTCTGTCAGCTAAAAAATATTCTTTTTTCACTGTAACAACATCATATTTATCCTCTGTGTTGTGAAGCATTTGTGTATTATGGCTTCTGTTAGGTGAAATATTTCTTTTTATTATAGAGAATTAAAATATTTGCAAACAAAGCCAAACTGCTTTCTGGAGACAAGTAGTACCCACAAACTAGTAGTATTTATAATTTGGCTTTGTCACAGTTCACTTTCCAGACTGATGGAGATATTGTCTTTCCTCAGATATGTAGGTGGGTGAATGAACTAATATTCTAGAAAGCATTGCCACTAAAATAAAATCCCCACATTACTCAAAGTTTATGCTGGGAGGTTACATATAGGTTGTTTTTGTTTTTGAACAAATGATGTCAAAAGAAATCAACAGTATTAATTATGAAAGAGAGTCAGGACTATTGAAGAAAACTAAAGCGAACAACTGGCATTTTTGCTTGGTAGATGTGTATGCAATGGCTGTTGTAAATTTAAAAAAAAAAAAAAAAAAAAAAAAAAAAAAAAA
>NW_024884475.1:31053665-31171575 GCF_019232065.1 Centrocercus urophasianus | reverse complement strand
AAAAAAAAAAAAAAAAAAAAAAAAAAAAAAAAAAAAAAAGCAGCAATTAAATCCCATTAGGAGAATTCCATAACAAATAAACCTAGTGGAGGGCACTCTCTTTCCATTATCAGGAATTGTTACAAAAGTTTGAGTGGTCAGCATGTAAAAAAATGAGCCCACTGAAGCTACCTAGAGCTAAGAAATTTCAAAAATGACAAGACATGATATTTTCTAGTCAGCAACACAGATGTGAAGAAACAAACTGCCTCTGTTCTTGTATTGAGTGAGCTGTACATGAGTCTAGCTATGACTCTGAAGTACCACATTCTCGAGAGCATTCTGTGGAGTCCAATTCCATGATTATGATCCTCTACTATATGTACCTTTTTCTTATCAGTTTTCTTGTTTTCACCTTGCCTTCGTGGCATGCTCTCTTTCTGTTCAACACTCTCTTCCTCTCTTCTGTTTTAATATTACTCTTCTGCTTTCCAGACTACATGCTGAGGATTTATCCACTACTATTTTCATAAAGTTTCCTGTTCAGAATACTTTGGGACAGATGCTGACAAAGTAGTTGGAGAAACTGTGTTTTTTGAGCTGTGTAAAATACACTCAAGATCGTTTGAGACATTCACTTCTTGCTTTAATTCAGGAAGTACACATTCACTGTCTGTGAGTGCCAGGATAGATAGCAAGGTGTGCAGCATTACACAGTATTTCTTCTCAGCACTACAGCATCCCCTGAGTCTTGTATCTCTTCAAAGGGAGAGACAAAAGGAGAAAGACACCAAACATTTGTAGTTTTAGAAATTTCCGTTTTTAGAAAAGAACTAGAAAAAAATGTCTTGTTCCAGCCTTTTTTTTTCATCTGATGGGTACAGAAGGGTGGCATCAGTTGGGCGTTTAATTAGTCATTAAACTAGTCTGTAAGGAAGAAAAGTGCTACATTAATATGCTCAAATCATTTTGATGTTAAGTCATATGTCAGATCATTAGACATGATTCCATATGTTAGTGAAATTACCTTCCCACCGATAAATGGCACAACCTTCAACTTTTAACAGTTTTGGGGAGCTCATGTCCAGCTCATCATTTTTACATATAAGAGAATGGGAAGAAAGTGCCTTGGTTTCGTCTATTTTGCCTATCACATAGACTAGTTAAGGAACACAGAATTAATTTTAAAAGTAAATTTGTAACTCACATTTGGTGTTTAGATTATGTGTGTACTGTACTGCATCCCTGACTTATTGATGGTGATACTTTCAATAGTGATAACACAGAAAAGAACCTTTTTCTATATTATTTTTGGAGAACTAATTTCTCATTGAAGCTAAAATGTTAAAATCCCTCCCTGATGTGAATATGAACTATTCACATCAGCAAAAATCAGCAAGATCTGCCATGGCAGATATGGTCTTTGGATCAAGCCTAAAAGTAATTGAGGTTTATGTTTTAATTACTCCTAATTTTCTTCACTGTTAATCACTTCTCCCACTGAGATTATTTGGGCAATGCACATACAGGTCATACTTATTTATTTTCACATGCCTTATTTTTGTTTTAACATTACACTTAGTAACATAAAATTATTGATGATTTAACTCCGCAATAATAAATCATGAAGATTATTTATTTTTCATTTTAGTGAAATAAGCAGTTCACTGAATGTTCCATATATGATAATAAGGATAGGACATTGGATTTATAGAAGAAATTCCTAATGAGAAATGAAGAAGAATGGAAAGTAGTTTGGCTGATGTGCTCTATGTATTAAGCTGCCCTCTGTGCCCAACCCAGCTCTCTCGCCTGTTAAAGATAATGTTTTTCCAACTTTCAGTGATGAAAAGAAGAAAGGTCTGCAGCATACAGACTTCAGAAACAGGGAGCGTTTTGGCATAGTTATTAACACACTTTGTTTTGCAGATAATGAGAACATTGCAAGCTGTTTGGGTCTTTTGTCTAAAAATTCCCACCAGAGGCTCTTGTAAGCCACAGTGTCTTTCAGTGTCTGATTCCCGGGGAGCCTAAGTCTGGTTTAGCCATTGTTGTCAGCTGTTTCTTGTGCTTGTTGGTGCCTGTTTTGCTATCAGTGGGCGCCTTGCCAAAGTTCTGAGAAATCCACGGGCTTTAAGAATCCCTCTCCTCACTCCCTTCTTCGTGATTGCAATTTTGATCAGCTCCTCATTGAAGAGAGCTGTCATTTTGGAACTCATCATATGATGACACAGATTATTTTGCATTGCCCCATCCTGACTAGAAGTGAAATGGAACTAATGACTGGCATATGGAAGAAGAATGCACAAATGCAGAGGCTGAATATAATCAGACCTTGCTGTCTTTTGAAATTTTCAACAAGCCAATAATCAGCAGTAATTAAGATTTTAAATGAATGTTCCAGAGTATTTTACAGTCTGCAATAGTAACTTCATTCTCCATAGTTATTAGCTGTATCATACTTTTATTCAAGTCTCTTAGTTTCTGAATCTTGCAGGTTTGTTTGTTTGTTTGCTTTGGTTTTTTTGTGTTTTTTTTTTTCCCCCCCCCTAAAAGCCAATGCATAGCCAGAAGCAAGAGAGATTATGTTTGTAGATCAAACAATCACAGGGGATACCTTTTTAGTTAAAAGAGGAGTGGAAAATTTCTTGGTCTGATTTAACAGAAAAATAGAAAAGGTACAGTCTTAGTAGAAGACCTGTTCTTTGCCTTAATCTAATTCTTGTTAAAGCATAGAGCCTTGTAGAGTCACGAGGAAAAAACTGCTAGTGCTGGAGGGAGGGAAATAGGAGATTTCTCCATACACAATCCATGTCATACAGTATAGATGGATAGCAATGTTTTAAATCTCAGAGTGTCTTCAACCTGGAGGATAATGGAAGGGCTGCAGTCCATTAATGAGGAAATCCCTAATTTTTAAGTGAAAACTGCCCTAAATTTTGTATAAATATGACAAACCACCTTTCTCATAGTGATAGCTGGGAACACCAGAGCACGTTTATACATTTGTTAGATTTGTTTTTAGAACCTGCTGTGTGGATTGAGGAGTTTTTGTGTTACCAGCTGCAACAGCAGTAACTCAGCTGCACTACTTCTGTCTGGCACTAAGGCTTACATGCTTTTGTATTCCGCATCACTTGAAGACTCTCAGCTTAAACAGATCTTCAGTCTTTTGTAGGCTGCAAGAAATGTAATATGATGAAATGCAGAAACAGATCTACATGACAACCTGGTTCCCATCTGCGTGTTCTGATGTTCTGATCAGAGGACTTCACAGTACTGCTCAGTTTCTCTCTTGGTTGCATTAAACGATAAACATCCAGTTGCTGCTATAATTACCATAATATTTGAATGGGCTCACGCAGCTCCCCTGAACGAGTTTGATTGTGCCAAATGAGAACAGTCATGGCTAGCTTAGTAAATAGTGCTTCTCACTGAAGCAAAAGATTACAGACTCTTCTGGATTGCCTGTGACAAATACACTGGCTGCAGAGCACTCATCAGTACCAAGAGTAGGACTAATACAGCCTACAACAAATGCATTACATTATGGAGTAATTCAATAGAGATTTGTAAGTTTCCTGCCAGAAGCACTCTATACAGTACAGAGTGCAAATCACATCCAATATGTGTCCACTCGGGGAAAAGAGAGACTCAGTCTGTTAACTGGGCCCAGAAGTTAGCAATGTCCTGACTTTTTTTGCAATGGCATCTTCTCCAAATTCCTTCTCTCTGAGGACATTTTTATACTAGTTACAGTTGGTGTTTGAATTATTCTAACCGTACCTATCTTTGTTGAAATTGATGCAGCAGAAAATGAAAGTGAGAACTATGATGTATATCAGTTCCATAGTACTATCAAGTTCCTATCCCTGAGACATTATCACAGAATCTGGCCATGGTGTTTATAATCCATTCCATTCTCTGTGCTGAATCTCTTAGAGTCAGCATACTACGCTCCCCTGGTTTTCTTAACATTTAAGATCTACAGGCTTTATGCTGCTTAGGGAGCTAACATGGAACAGGCTCTCCTTGCATATTCACCACATATTCACCACCGGAGGTTTCTTCAGTGCTGTAACTTTTCTTAAGAGGTGGACATGTCAGTAAGTTACCTGCAATAATTATTCCAATTAATCCACCCTGAGACTACAGTTACTCAAGCTTCATAATATTTAGAAGGAACTAGGAAGATCATATGCATTAATGTTATGAGGACTAGAGCTCGAGGGATTCTTGGGTTGCTCAGCATTTATGGGGTAAAATGATTGAATCATATTGGTAGTATTTAGCAAGGCAGAGTTATCTGTATCAGTCCTAAGTAAGGCTTTGGGCATAATGGCCAGACCAAAGGAGAAAGCTGATACACTGTCATGCTGTTTGTAGCACATTAGGTTTTAGACAGATTTGTTTCAAGATTTATTTATTTTTTTTTAAGTCTTTTAAGTATTTAAGAGAGTACATGCTTTTTGGAAGGTGCTGGAGAATATGAAAGGGTGGTTTAAGGAATCTTAAGGATTCTTAAGCATATCAGGAGATGGCATACTGTATGATCCTCTGTCCTGTCAGCATTTCCCATTGGTCAGGCAATTGCCCACTTGACCTGTGCAAACTGGATACATGAAATCTAAATGTATTATGGGGAATTTAGGTTCCAGCATCCAGGACAGCTATAAAACAGAAGATATGATAGTTAGCCATCAGCATATAAGTCACTTGGATTCAGCATGATTCTGAAAGCTCCATTTGTTTTGTGTTTTTTTTTTTTTAATTTCCTGTTTCTGACATCTAAAGTAGTGCTGTACATTCTGCTAGAATAAATCAGTGAACAGTGAACAAGAAAACATCAGCCTAATGGAATAATTTGATTTCCAGAGAATGTTTAGTAAGAGGTTTTCATACACAGTATAGGTAACCAAACATATTCTTCTATGAGTATAATTGAACTCTTGAGTTACAGGAAGATAAAGCAGAGTTTTTGAACACTGCTTCTGTCACTTTGATCTCAGTGTGAGGTCTAACTCAGTCACAGATCTGTATTTTGCATATGTGCTCATTTTCCACTCCTAGGAAGCAAACATTTTCAGTTGTTTTTTTTTTTATATATAATAATTGTCTCCACTAACAATGATATTACTTAGAAATATATTTTTTATTTAAGAAAATGATTTTGGGAAGAGGTATCTGTGTAAGAATTCATATCTCAATTATGTGGACGTTCCTATGCTCTACAGAGCATTCTGGAATAATCAGAAGTTGTTGTTTATATAAAGCCATATAGTTGCTAGTATAACAGTGCATACAGTCTTGCTGCTTCTTGCTCTAACAAACTGGTTGCACAGGAGAGATGTGTCTCTTACTAGGTTTGTAATACATATATCTCTAGAAGATATCTCTAATGCTCTAATCACTGCACTGTAAGACCAAGCAGTGCGTCATCTTTAACAATATAAAAGCATGTCAGTTTTGTATGCAAATATAATATCCAAGGTAAAATGTGAGGAAGACATTACGGCATAAAAAGATTCTGCTGCGTATTTTTCACAAAACAAACCTAATTACTGGTTTCCAGTAGCACATATTTTAAGTGCTACTTAATACATTTTTTTAAATTGTTATTCTCCAGGTCTATCAGTCCAAAAAAAAAGATACTTTCTCTCTCTCCAAAGCTTTCCTTCCTTCCTCTAATAAAAGAACTGTTTACATCTCAGGCTGAAACAAACCTTCAAATGCATTCTGTAGTTTCTTATACTTGTTGCATAACTAATATTGCAAACTTATGGTACTTCTTTTAACATGCAGTGGATTAACACACAATTAATGATATTAATGAGTTCAAAACCTTTCAAAAGATGATCATTTTCCTGTAAGATTCCAAAAGAAATTTGATATTTAAAAAATGGTCTTTGACAGAGGTCAGTCAAAGACAATGAGCTGTTGGATTAGATTTCATTTACAGATTGCCATTGTCATTTATACTGTTGAAATTATATCTGGAAGATCACTCAACAGCCCTAAAAGCTAGGCTCTTTCAGAGTAAAGTAGGTAACAAGATCTCTCATCTTTTTTTTTTTATATAATTTAATTTTATTTAAAGATACTTAATATAGAATAGCACATTGAGAGAACAAAATTGCATGTGCATGAGAACTGATTCAGCACACTGGTCTTGCAAAGAGCTCATAGTCATCAGCTAAACTTTCTTGGGCCTTTTAAGAATTATTAAAAATGCATTTCCTAGTAAGATACCTAGTAAGATCCTAGTAAGATGCATTGTAGAATTGGTATCGCTAACATGTGTTAAAAATAGAGCCATATTCTTGTTTATCCTGACAAATTTCACTTCTGAAGGCTGACAGTGAATAAGGATGGGGGACAATTCATTTCTTTATGTTCCCCTTAAAAGTGCAGTAAAGAATTGTGTCTGCTTGATGCAAAGACACCAAATACATTTCAGTCAATATCCTTTTTGCTTAAAAGATAATTTAATGTATAATCATAGCCTAATAAATTTCAATGTCCACAGTCAAGCTGTGATATACAAGAAAATGCAGTATATGTTGTATTGTGAAGAGAAAAGCAGGAGAATGGGAGGAGCAGAAGCAGCAATATCATGCTATATGGACTTCAGTAAGGCCTTTCTGCCCAAATCAAAAAGATGTGAACTTGATGGGTAGCCTGCTCAGCAGGCAGTGAAGTAGCTGCAAGATCAAGTCCACAGAGTGGTGTTCAATGGCTCTCTGTCTGGATGGAGATCAGTGATGAGGGGTGTCCCCCAGGGATAGATATGGCTGGGACTGATACTCTTTAATATCTTCATCAATGACAGTGACTGTGGGGTCGAGTGCACCCTCAGCAAGTTTGAAACCAAGCTGTGGAGTGAGATTGACACACCAGAGGGATGGGATACCATTCAAAGGCACCTAGACAGGGACACAGACATTACTTAATGCAGATTAGACTAGTAGGAAAAGAGAAAAATAGGCAGAAAAACAACTACAGATCTTTAAGGTCAATTATCATACGGCCTTTTAGATACACTCCTGAATTTACATTAAGTAATTATATTACTGATGCTAAATAGTCTGTTTACATCTCAAAATGTTTTCTGATAATTTTACATGCTTTATGGAGTCAGATCATTTCTATATTTAAATACTCACTGTATGTAATTAGCTACAACCTACTGTGAAGGTGTGAATTTTCCAAATTGACGTATTCAATCTTCTCAATATACATGGGTGTTTAATCAGACTTTTTCTCCAATGTGCTTAATTCTCAAGCTTGGTAGTTAGAAGGTATTCTGCAGTAAAGTCATGCAGTTTGTAATGAGTGACATTTTGTATAAACCCATGGATTACTGAGAAGAGAAAGAGAGAAGAGAGGAAAATAAAGGATCTAGCGTACAAAATATGTGTGCAATATTTTCTCTGCATACTGGGACAAAGATGTCCATTCTCTGCCCAGATCTCTGCATCCCCTTTCCCTAAATCATTTTCCAGCCTTAGCAGCTCATTTAACAAACACAGTCTCTTTTTCACAAAAGTGTTATCTATATATTCTTCGATCATTCTGGCCACAAGATAATTAAGGTTGTATAATGATTTATCCAGTCAGCAAAATAACAAACATGTGGCTTTCCTGAGATATAGTTGAGGTTGCCAATGAGGAAATCTGGAAGTTCATTTCTTTTGCCTGTCATAAGTATTTGTCAGGCACTAACTTTCTTAATGAGGTGTAGTTGAAAAAGAAGACATTTTTTTCCTCAGTTTCTTAAGTTAGAGTCTGTTTCTTTTTCCTCTTTTTTATGTCCATTGATGCTTTACAATCAATTCGATAGCAGAAGTAACAAATATGCTTCAGCCAACTCTTAGAATGTGTCGTTTCTGATCTCTCTCACCTAACCTCAGCCTTTAAGTTCACCTGCAGGAAACACCTTCAGTTTCGCTATTTTCATCTCTTGATCCCTGAGGATGCTGTTGATCAGGGGGATGTTCTTAGTTTGTGACTGCAGAGAACTGTCATAGTAAGTCAGAAACCTAACTGCTTATGTATTCTTTTTATGTCTTTGTCTTCAACACCAAGCAGATTTGAACTTCTTATTAAAAAGAAGTATAATTCAATGTTTTCAAACTCAGCTATTTACATAGCTTTCTAGCATTGAAGAAAATACAATAGACCTCCAAAATATGCTTCCAACAAGAGCAGTTTTCTTGTTTCACCTTAATTGAGTGCTGTCAGAAAAAAATCATGAATACACTGATGTGTACTTCTTTAAGTTGTTTTCTGTGTTTTAGCAGAACTTTTGAGATCTGTAATATCTGTAGATTTCACATTATTAGAGAAAAATTGTGAAGTTCACTGTGAACACAGTATAAAGGTAATTGGCTCAAGGGTGTGATGACAAGTCTTAATTGGTACCCTTTCAGAGATTAACTAAATCCTTTCTGGCCTTCCTTCAATAATTTTTCTGTAAATTTACATCATGTAACAAGCAAAAATAGAATTAAGAAACAACATCTTCAGAGAAATTTAAAATTTTCTGCAATGGTATCTGATTATTTTTATTTGTGAGAACATTCATGAGTGCAATAACACAAGAAAAGTCATGGGCAAGTAGGCAAACAGAGCAAGTCAGTGTTTTGCAATGTGTTCCCTCTGGTTTCCATATAAACAAGCTCTTCTGGATTGGCAACAGGTTTTCATTTTGTTTTCTTTTTTATAGCATGAGGCTTATCTGTTCTCCATCCCCCTCTGTGAAGAGCAGACAAAAATCTCCCCAAGCGCTGACTTACCAGCGGGTCTCCCCAGGCTGTAGTGAAGCCTGCACAGTGCTAGATAAGAAAGGAGTAGACTTCAAACAGCTCAGCATTAATCAGCCAGCATGGCTTCAAGCTCAGTGTTAGAGCAGAGGAATGCAGTTCAGAGGCTCACTTACGTTAAATGAAATTAAACGAGACAGACTCACTTAATTCTTGCTTCTAAAAAGCTCTTGAAATGCTGTTTTAAGCTAGTTACTTTGTGATGCCACTGAGTAAGGCAGTTATTCGGGCTCATTGGAGAGAGAAAGCAACAGACCTCATGGGATTCTTTTGGAGAATTGTTAGGCTGGCCTTTGAAAGAATTTCCTTATATCTTATTAGTATCTTTTCCGCATAACATATTGTATCTATTATTTCTAACTAGAGTACGCAGCTCCTATTTTCATATCACTCAAAAGGTAATCCTTGTAAAGAATGTAGATGATGGCTTAATTTCTGTATGTTGCAATGTAGGGTCTTTTACTTTGCATTAAAAAACTACATTTGTTTGTGTGATTCAAGAGAAATGTTAGCTTGTGACTTTAATGGCGGTAAAGGAGCTGACACTGAAACTTTCTTTTGTACACATGCTCTGATTGTGTTGGGGAAGAACATTAGATAATTTAAGGAAATCAGTGAAAAACTGAGCAAAAATCCATCTTTTATTTATTCTTCTCATTTAGTAAGTTTCTAAAATAAGGAAAAAGAACAACATGCTATGTAATATATTACCAGATTTTTGAAAACCGAATAGATGTCAAGTAACAAGTAGTCTGAATTCTTAACAGGACCTGGCTAAGAAAATACTGTGGTTACAGAAACTATTCCAAAAGAGTACAGTATTAAGGACCTCTTTTCTAATTAAGTGATCAGCCAATCAGAGCTATCAATTTATGCTAATAATAAGGCTAATAGTGTATTCCTGGTTTGGTTTTCAGAAGCATGTGTTCTAATGATTAAACAATTTGCCCTCTATATATCTGTACTAGCACCATTTGCTAAACCAATGATTATTTAACTGAAGATCTTTCTTCTTAGCCAGAAAGTTAAGCATCTATTAAATATCCTGTGCTGAAAAATTCTTAATAAGTATCTTCTTTTTCACTGTACTCTTTGAATTACACTGCAGACCACAGCAGTGAAAACAGCTCTGTGCCACTTGGAATTTGTGTCCTTTGCTCACACAGAAAGAAAGGTCACCTGCCAAAATTATGGAAGATTCATATGAAGCATTTGAGCTGTTCTGGAGCTCTTGGGCATACTTGCCACTTATGTATGTATTTGCATTTATTAAACAATAGCCTTAAATACAAATAGTCAGGGGATTTGTGGAGGTAGAAGAAAAGTCAATACGATGCCAGTATTGTGTGAATGAGAAGAAAGAGTGCTTTTAATAACAACTGACATTAGATTTTCACAGTTCCCATCTTACCAAAGAAATATTTTAAAAACAAAGACAAATGAAATTTTACAACTGTCTGAAATGAAAACACTTCTTATCTATTCAAAGGACAAATTTAGATCTGTTTTTCCCATCCATTTCTTCTAGCTACTCTATGTAACCTCTTTTAAAAGTGAAGTTATGTATAATACAATTATGTAGAAGATTATATGTAATACAATTGCACATATAACATTTACCATCTCTCTGGGAGATATATGCAGTTTGATTCAACTATGTTTACTGGCATTTCTTCTAGAGAGCGGAACTGGTTGGCTGTATAGACTAAAGCATGCAGTTAATTTTCAGTCTAGATTCTTTCTTTTCTGGAGAGTGTTAGCAGCTGTCTCATGCTACTTCAGTATTTTGAAATGAGATGTTAAAATAATGCTTTTAACCTCATACTTTGTGGTAAGGAGAAAAATGGGTTTTAGAAGAATACGTAAACAGGAAGGAATTTATTCTCAAAACATGATTTAATTTATGCTACTACCTTGTGCTTTTTGAGTCACAAATTGTTATAAGAGGGAAATAAAGCTTTTTTTTTAAAAAAAAAAACTAAAAATGAAATATTATTACCTCTGAAAGATGACAATATTATACTTTCCAAACATGTTCTCCTCTGATGTCACCTACCGGAGTGGAGAGAGTAGTTATATTATTATCAACATCTTGTATTTGGTTTGGCTGCATAGCATTGAAGGATCCCTGAGAAATAGAACTATGCACAACAACAAGCCTGTTAGTAAGCTATCTTCTGTGCTTTATCGAGAATGACCCATTATCATCTGATTCCTCAGCTAAGAAATGTTAGGGTTTTTTATAAATTATATTTATTTAAAAGATGAAATAACAAGGAAATAAAGATTCATCAGAAGGGGATTAGAGGTAAAACTGAAGGAGAACCACAAAGAAGACAGGAATTGCAGTGAAAGAAAAGAGAAGGTGACAGAAAATGTAAGGGAATTGACAGCAGGAGGAGAAGCAGCAGATAACAATGTTTGTGAGACAGGGAAAGTTTTGTTCCTTCCTCGTCCCACCTCTCTTTTTTTTTAAATAAATAAAAGTTATCCCTGAATGAGGACTTTTAAACAAATGCTAGTACAGTAAGTGTTTTGTCCATTACAGTCACTTTTCCTCATCCAATGTCACAGACTGAAAAATGGAGACCAAGGACAATTTAATGCCAGACCTGTTCAGCATTCCATCAAGCTGAAGAGAAGGAAATATGGTCACGACATAGAATCATAGAATCACAAGTTTGGAAAAGACCTACAAGAACATCTAGTCCAACCTTCAAGACAATATGTACGTGGAGAGAAAAAGACATAGCAGAGCTTAGTACTCTGAACAACAGCAGTACATTTCCTAATCACAGACAGAATCACAGAATGGCCCAGGTTGGAAGGGACTTCAAGGATCATGAATTTCCAAATCCCCTGCCACAGGCAGGGACATCAACTTCCCCATTTAATACTAGACCAGGCTGCCCAGGGCCCCATCCAATCTGGCCTTGAATACCTCCAGGGATGAGGCATCTACAACCTCTCTGAGCAGCCTGTTCCAGCACCTCACCACTCTTACAATAAAGAACTTCCCCCTGACATCCAACCTAAATCTTCCCTCCTTGAACTTAAAACCATTTCCTCTTGTCTTGCTGTTATCTACCATTTCAAAAAGTTGATTTCTCTCCTGTTTATAGGCTTCCTTTAGGTACTGAAAGGCTGCAATTAGGTCACATTGAGTGTGTACTCAATTCCGTCACTGATGTCATTGATAAAGATGTTAAAGAGCACCGGTCCCAAGACAGACCCTTGGGGGACATCACTTGTTGCCCTTTCCCAAAGTGGTGCTAATTTCCTGACTGAACGATCATTTCATTCTCCTACATAAGCTATAGTCAAGAAAAATAAAAATTTTTATTTTCTTCCCCTTCACTCCTATTTTCTCTCTCCTTATTTCACGTTCATCTATTTGCAGTGTACTGTCTCCTCAGGCAAGAGCAGCACAGCAACTATTGCAAAATCCAGTCTTCTGGGAGATGCTCTTGCATTGGGCAGCTGTCTTCCCAAAGATAGGGGCATCACCTCCTTAAAAACCTCTTTGCTATTCTCAAAGTTGCAAGCTTGAATTTGTCTCAGAAACCAGTCTTCCAGTTGTCTTGCAGCATGTTGTCACCATATGCTAACTTGATGGGAAGCTATCTTCAAAGAAAATGTGATTGTCCATTCTACCACTTCATGAGTGTGTGGATATACAAGTGCAGCCATGCAGGTGGTGTCTGTTGGTAAGCAGGAAAGCAGAGTGCGTATGAAATGATTCAAGTGTCAAAAAACAGGGAGAGTTTTTTCTTCACGTATTCTGTGTGGCAGCATTTAACTTTTTCCATTTACACTTACTGAGGTTCACAAACCCTTGAAAAATATAAAAGGTAGAGTTTTTGTTGTTGTTGGGTTTGGGTTTTATTTTATTTAATTTTATTTTATTGGAATCAGTCCAGTAATTTAATACACGAAGTTCATTTAAGTGGAAGCACTGATTTATTCACATTTAGTGATTCTCATTTTCAGCAACTGGGATGAGCTACATCTGGAGGCAGAAACATGATAAAGAGTCCCCAGATACTAGTAGTCTTTGAGAGCAAAAAGTGTTTTAGAGCATTTAAATGACATTTCTTTTCAAAGATGTTTGCTACTAAATCAGCTTATTAGGCATGCTTCAGAATTCCTCTGGGAATCATTCATCTTTCTTTTTTTTTTTTTTTTAAGACACAAAGACACAAATCTTTCTTTTAAGAAATATGTAAACATGAGTGAGTTGGAACATATTCCAATAGTTATATTTTGCAATTCCCCTGTGTTGCACTGAGGACACTTAATTCAGTGGCACTATTCACATCAGTGATGAGGACAATAATGGAAAATAAAGTGTAAAAACACAATTTAGATTTCTGTTTGGAAACTGAAGGGCAAAACTCCCAAGGCTCTATGTGGAAATAGTAAGCTTTGCCAGGTTTCTTTTTTTGTTGATTTCAGAATCACTCATTATAAAATCGTTTTCTTTTCTTTTTTTTTTTTCCGGAAGGCAAGGCCAATAACAAGCATACTTTCTCTGCAACTTGAGAACTACAACAAGGATATAAAATAATTTCCCCTTTCACTTTGTGTAAGGTGAACAGGTCAAGACAGATAGCTAGTTTTCTGTTTATGTAGAGATGTCTGCCTTTCTGCTTTGTGAACAGCTTTTCTGAATGATTTCCCCAAATGGCTGCATCTTCTCCTTGTTGCCCTTAGATTGTACCAGGAAAATACAGTACCTCTGTGATAGAACAGCACATTTCCTACCTCTTTTATTTCCTGTAGAGTAACATCATCTATGTTGGTGGAACAATTCTCTACATTTGACAATTGTTAAGTTTTAACAATGATATGTGTGAAAACAGAAAGATCAAGCTCTGTTTTCTGGTAGATTGGACAACCCGTAGCTAGGAGATAGAAACAGTTTAGTAGTTGGCCTGAATGGGATTTTAAGTAGTAGATTTAACCAAAATCCCATCTCTTAGTGGGATTTTAACCAGTGCCCATTACTGAGGAGAGGAAGGTAAGTTCTACATCTCTACATCTTAATCAATTATTTCCTCAGTCCTCTCTGAAAACTGCTTGCCACACAGCCATCAAATTTGGTTTGATAGGAGGGGATTGGGAAGCACTGTCCCTCTCACTGTAAGCAAAAATCGTGATCACCTGAGGAACCTGAATATCCACAAGTCTATGGGTCCTGGTGAGATGCACGCCAGAGTCCTGAGGGAATTAGATGATGAAGTAGCCAAGCTACTCAAAGATTTTTGAAAAGTTGTTGCAATCAGATGAAGTCTCTGGTGGCTGGAAAAAAGGCAACAGCACAACCATTTTTAAGAAGAGTAAAAAAGATGGCCCTGGGAACCACCCACCAATGTGTCTCATTTCTGTGCCAGAAAAGATCATGGAGCAGATCCTCCTGGAAGCTATGCAGAGCACGTGGAAGCCAGGGAGGTTGATTTGGGAGAACCAGCATGGCTTCATGAAGGGAAAATTCTGTATGACAAACCTAGTGGCCTTTTATGATGGTGCCAGTGCATCAACGGACAAGGGGAGAGCCACTGATTTAATCTATCTGGACTTTAGTAAGACCTTCGACACAGTACCTCATAACATGCTTTTCTCCTGAGTCCTCAGTACAGGAGCAACATCAACCTGTTGGAAAGCATCCAGAGAAAGGCCACAAGAACAATCCAAGGACTGGAACACTTTTTCTATGAGGAGAGGCTGAGAAAGATGGGACTGTGCAGCCTGGAGAAGAGAAGGCTGACAGCAATCTTTCAGTATCTGAAGAGGAGCAACAGGAAAGAAGGGGACAAACTCTTTAGTAGGGTCTGTTGCTATAGAACAAGGGGAAGTGGTTTCAAGCTTAAAGAGGGTAGATTTATTTTGGATATAAGGAAAATGTCTTTCACAGTGAGGGCAGTAACTTGCAGGAAAAAGTTGCCTAGAGATGTGGTTAATACCCTGTCCCTTGGAGACTTTAAAGATGAAGCTGGATCAGGTGCTGGGTGACCTTATCTAGCTATGGATGTCACAAGAATCACAAGAATCACAAGGTTGGAAACGACCTAAAAGATCATCCAGTCCAACCGTCTCCTCATCACCATTGCCACCACTAGTACTAAACCATATCAAGCAGCACGTCATCCAGATGCGTCTTGAACACTGCCAGGGACGGTGACTCCACCACCTCCCTGGGCAGGCCATTCCAGTGCCTGACTACTCTTTGAGAGAAGAAGTTCTTCCTTATGTCCGACCTGAACCTCCTCTGATGTAACTTGCGGCCATTACCCCGTGTGCTGCTCGTTGCCTGGGAGAAGAGGCCAGATCCCTCTTCACCATAGCCTCCCTTCAGGAGGTTGTACAGTGCAGTGAGGTCTCCCCTGAGCCTCCTCTTCTCCAGACTAAACAATCCCAGCTCCTTCAGCCGCTCCTCATAAGGTTTGTGCTCCAGACCCCTCACCAGTTTTGTTGACTTTCTCTGAACACGTTCCAGGATCTCAACATCTTTCCTGTAGTGAGGGGCCCAAAACTGGACACAGCACTCGAGGTGCGGCCTCACCAGTGCTGAGTACAGGGGGATGATCACCTCCCTGCTCCTGCTGGCCACACTATTTCTGATGCAGGCCAGTATGCCGTTGGCCCTCTTGGCCACCTGAGCACACTGTCGGCTCGTGTTCAGCCGAGCATCAACCAACACCCCCAGGTCCTTCTCTTCTTCACACTCATCCAGCCACACATCCCCAAGCGTGTAAAGCTGCATGGGGTTGTTATGGCCAAAATGGAGGACCCGACACTTGGCCTTGTTGAACCTCATCCCATTCACCTCAGCCCAGCAGTTCAGCCTGTCTAAATCCCTCTGAAGGGCCTCCCTACCCTCAGGCAGATCAACACCACCTCCCAGCTTGGTATCATCTGCAAACTTGCTGAGGGTGCACTCAATCCCCTCATCCAGGTCATCAATAAAGATATTAAACAAGATCGGCCCCAGTACCGACCCCTGGGGGACACCACTTGAAACGGGTCGCCAGCTGGACTTCACTCCATTCACCACGACCCGCTGGGCACGGCCCTGTAGCCAGTTCCTTACCCAAAGAAGTGTATATCTGTTCAGACCACGGGAAGCCAGTTTCCTCAGAAGAAGCCTGTGAGGGATGTCCCTGTTTATTGCAGGGGAGCTGGACTAGATGACCTTTAAACTAAGCATCACGTTTTTATTTCTTTCAGTGACACATCTAAAAATTGAGTGGGCAGCTTCCATTTCTTTAAGTTATCTTTTGTCTCCAAGTATTGAAAACAAAGATGTTCCTTACAAATTAAATTTTTGTAGTTTCAGCTTAGTGGCTACTGAACTTAGATTTCAGCTGTTAAAAATAGAGAAATAAGGACCAGAAAGACTCTGAAGATTGGAAGAATCTGAATCATCTTAAAATGCTCAGCTGTCAATGCGATTTTTAGATGTGTCGTTGAAAGGAATAAAAATGTATTGCTTATAGAAGGTCTAAAGAATATGTAGATTGTTCCAAACAACACTTTAAAAGTTGTCAGCATGCATTTTTACACTGATTAGCTAGTTGTCAGAATATCATAGAAAATAAATTTGCCCTAATTTGTTACATACTTTTGTTAAGGTTTTCTTAACAAAATTGGTTTATATGCACACAGATTTCAGAGCTATGCATTTCTGGGTAGTTACTGAAGCCAGAATACCTAATTTCAGCAAATTCAAATGGATGTATAGACTAGAGTGCACAAGTACCTCTTGAGCAGTTGTATGTGTTTAATAAGATGTGAACATCATATTTACCCAAAAATCAGTGATTACAACACAGAAATGAGATATTGAAATAATAGTTGAGAGGTATATTTGCATGCAGCTGACATGATTATGCCAGCCCCTAAACTATGATCCTTGTAAGAAGTGCTAGCAATTGTCTGAAATCTGCCAGGGACATTAATACTGATTTTTATCAGAAGGTGTTCAAATAGCATGGTGAAGACTCATTACATGTGGGGAAACCTACTTTGCAACCTCTACAGAGGTGAGATAAGAATAAAGCTAAGAAAGGAGAAAGTAGTGAAGGCTCAGTGATACCTTTTGCATTTTCCTAAGAGGACAGCTTCAGTGAAAAAAGACACAGCTCTGGGGGGAAAGACAGAGGCAAGGAGGCAAGAACAAAGATGGCCTGGACATGAGAAAAGATTGCTGTGCTCAGAGTTCACACTGTGTTTGAAATTTTTTGTCTTCCTTTTAGCACTGAAATGGAAAATGATCCTTCATGTAGCACCAGGGATGTGTGCACATGCAAGGCTATAAAAATGCATAGAAATCCTGGTGCAGTTGACAGAAATTTTGAAATAAAATTTGCAGTGAAAGCAGTCATTTAATTGAACAGAGATTGAGAAGGTAGGAGCTTTTCATTCAGCATGAGTTTGCTTTCTAAGCCTCTACTTTGAAAAGGCATATAGCTGTTGCCTGTCAGCTAAATTGGACTGGTGTTTTGAAGCCATACTTTTTATGCACCAATGGAGCAGAAATGAAAGCTGTCAATAACAGACTTGGCCATGCAGGTGTACGCCCACTTATATTCTAATCTTTAGAAAAGCTCACTCCATACCTCACTGCTGAGAGGTAAAACTAGTGACAGGAATTGTATGAGCTTTCCACAGCCTGTGTGCTACAGGATCACATTTTCTCTTATCAGGCAAAAAGTTCTATTTTGTTTTATATGTTAAGGATGGGAAGAAAAGAAGTCTAAGCACTAAACACATTCTGTGTTGCTGTCAGTGCCAGAATCCAGCACTGGAGGACTTCCATGTAACATGAAATCAAAAGCTGCTCTTCTACAGCAAATCAGTCTGTCACTCAGTTTACTCCAATGAAAGCGAAGATAATGTAAAAAGTGGCAATTGCAGCAACTACGCAAAGGAAGTATCACATTACTAGTAGGCTTCTGGCTGGGATTTAACAAAGGCACAAGGTCTGGGGCTAGCCAATACTTACTATGTTTGTTTAGATATGTTAAATACAGTGGAAAAGTATGGTCTTTATAGTTTATTGCTTTTGAAAGGAGCTGGCTTGAACTCTTCCCGAACTAGATGAAAGTGTATAAATAAAGTACCACAAATGAACTAGAATCTGATTCACAGAGATGCTCCACAGAGCATATGAAATACACTGTCCCTACGTAAATCAGTGGGACTTCAATTTGCCGAACTCTCCTCTTAAAGAAACGTGTATTTCCAATTGTAATTACTGTCATTTGTACTGTTTATTGTATTATTCTTTGAATGAAGCAGGTTGAAGTAGATAATGCATCTCACTTTCATGCATTTAATGTTGTCATACGTGGCCCTTTGAGGGCAAGAGAAGTGCTTTCACTTTGGGAAGTTGGGGGCCTTATTTTAGCACAGTTTCTAGACCTAAATTGACGGTAGATGCCAGAGTTAAAAATGATAAAAATGATCATAAAATAAATACAAAGAGATTATATTCTTTATTTGGTATGTGTGGGAGATATGATTATTGATAAAATTTCACAGATTTTAATGTATTTTTTCAAATACATAGGAATAGAATATAGGAGAATAATTCCTTGAGATTAGCCCTACTGAGAAGGACTTAGGGATTCTGGTTGATGAAAGACTTAACATGAGCCAGCAGTGTGTGTTCACAGCCCAGAAGGACAATGGTATCACGGCTTCAATAAGAAGAGAGGTGGCCAGCAGGGCAAGGGAGCTGATTGTTCACCTCTGTCCTGTCCACAGGAGGCCCCAGCTAGAGTACTGTGTTCAAGCCTGGGGTTCCCAGTGCAAGAAAGATGTGGAACTTCTGGAGAGGGTCCAGAGGAGGGCTACAAAGATGATCCAAGGGCTGGAGCACATCTCCTATAAAGACGGGGTGAAGGAACTGGTTTTGTTCAGACTGCAAAAGAGAAGGCTGCAGGGAGACCTTGTTGTGGCCTTCCAATATTTAAAGAGAGTTTATAAAAATGAGTGGAATCAACTTTTTACAAGGGTAGATAGTGACAAGACAAGGGGGAATGGTTTTAAACTAAAGGAAAGGAGATTTAGATTAGATGTTAGGGGGCAGGTTTTCACTGAGAGAGTGGCGAAGTGCTGGAACAGGCTCCCCAAAGAGGTTGTGGGTGTCCCATCCCTGGAGATGTTTAAGGTGAGGTTGCATGAGGCCCTGGGCAATCTGATCTAGTACTTGATCTAGCAGTTGGCAGCCCTGACTGCGTCAGGGGTTTGGAACTTAATGATCATTGAGGTCCTTTCCAACCCATGCCTGTGAACAGGGATCTTAGTTACAATCCACTGCCTTCCATTTTCACAAGCAGAATTTTTTCCTTGTAAGAACGTAGAAACAAATAATTTTTAGTCTGAGGGGTAGCTATTTTAGGTTGTTTTTACATCCTGTGTTGCCTCTACCTTAAGGCTTGTAGGCAGAGAGACTGTGTGAGTGTCTACACATGCATGCACAACTATATGGTTGCTTACAGGCGTACTTGTACATATGCACTGTTAGTTGGCCTGTCACAAATATGTCCTGTTACTACACAATACCTCTGCAACTTGAGATTTAAATGATGAAGTATCTTATTGACTGAGGCCTTTTGACTAGGTGTTTGATATTTAAATGTTTCAACTTTTTTTTATTAATAGGACTCTTAACAACTTTGGCAAATTATCCAAGTTTTATCTATCCAACCTTTTTTGTCACCTATAATTGACTCTTAGTACAGCACATGCTCACACTTGTTCACCATGAAGCTTGTTCTAGTTAAGATCCTATTAGGTGAATTACTTTGCAGTAAATTGTAAACACACTGTGATTACAGGGACCAAGTATCTCCCTACTAATTTCGGCAGAGCACTAGCTCTGAGCACTGAAGCTGTCATTCCAATTAAATTAAAATTGGATTGCTGTGCTGTATTTACAAGGAGCTATATGAATAGCAAGGGTATGAATACCTGCTCTTGATGGGGAGAACGAATACAGCAGAAGGGGATTCTCACTAGTTCACATGTAGGTATGGAGGAACTGATTATTTAAACTAGTTTCCAGAGTAAATAAAATCAGATGGTAGGGTAGATCTCACAAAAATTTTGGGATGCTTCTCTTTCATAGCTTGCTGCAGATATGTATACTGTGCCCTGTGGAAGCAGATATGCATGTAGATCTACTGGAAATGATGGCAGCTGTGAGAGCAGCATCATAGGTTCAGTTTGGTCTAAACTGTAAACCCTACATAACCGCACCTGGGACAAAAGTGTCAGGAGTCTTCCTTTCTCTGTTTCTCTACTGTTGGGGTACCTTCTAAAGAAAAACCTTCACACTCAGGAGAGAAATAATGTTCTCCTAAATGAGCTATTAGAGTGCTTTTAGAGTTCTTTATTAAGCTTGCTATTATTTTTTCTTTTTGTCTAGATTTCATAACACTTTATGCATTGTAAATTATTGCAGTGACTTTCAGCTAATAGGTATACAGCAGTTATTATCTCAGCCTGGCTGGTCTTTGGAGTAAAATCTGAAGAAAATGCAGAGGTTGCTGTGTTATCCAAGTCGGATTGCATGACCAAGACTAGCAGCATATCTCATCATCCAGAGAAGCAGCAATCCATACCAGGCTATTTGTACTGTTTTTTGGTTTTTTTTTTGTTGTTGTTTGTTTGTTTTTTGTTTTTGTTTTTGTTTGATTGTTTGTTTTTGTTTTCCCCAGAAATTATCTAGTTTCTACGAACAGACTGGGAAAATAGCATTTCTGCCAATGTTCAGAATTTTCAGCCTCTCTAAGATGAGAAACTTATTTTTAGCAAATCTAACTTCTTGCATGGGAGAGTCTGGAACATAGGAAGTTCCACACAAACACAGAGAACTATTTACGTAAGAGTGATGGAGCACTGGAACCACTGCACAAAGAGGCTGAGTAGCCTCTTTTATTCAAGACCTACTGGAGCTCCTACAGCCTACTGTAGGGAATCTGTTTTAGCAGGGGTGTTGAACTTGATCTCTAGAGTTCTCTTTGATACTATGACTGTATTTGTGATCTGTTCCTGGATCACTCCCCTCCATGTTTCTTGGTTTGCTGTAGTTTCCAACTGTAAATATTTTTATTCTCCAGAACTACGGAGCTGCTTATTGCAACTTTACAATTAGGGAGTTCTGTTGGCTGAGAAAGTGTGGAAAGGAAAAACATGGAAGGGATATTTCTTAATTTTGTTGGTCTACATTACTACATATTCATTTTTTATGAAATTGTAATTTCGAAAGCATTAGTTTTCCATTTTTTCTTAGAAGTTGGGAAGTATGATAATATATTCACAAAGACAGCTGAAGTGAATCAGATAGTAACAAATTTTTGTTAATAGCTGTTATCTGCTGATTTTAATCATCACAAGAACGTCAAAAATGTTACAAAATCCTCAATCCCCAGTACAAGAAACACAGATATTTGGCAATGAGTGTAATATGTTTCCGAGTTAGATCAGCCACTGTAGAAAAATGGTGTTTCATCTCACATTTCTATTTCTGCTGATAAGTGAATTCCTTAGATCAAGCATTTTGCATGTAGCATACGCCTTCAAGGACAAACACAAATGCTTCTAGTAGGACTGAGTATGCTCAGTAATGCTGCAAAAACATCAGGAAATTGTGAAGAAATAAATAACTTGAGCCCCATCATTATGATAGTTAATAGCTTTAGGGATGGCAGTAAAGCAGACAATATGGTCAGAATGAAGTCTCCATCTGTGTCTGTACTGTCAAGGGAAAGAGTTTTACATCATTTCTTATTCACTTTTGGTCCCTGTGACAAGTGGCCCATGCGGTGTTCAAATCCTGCACTGAATGAACTAATGAAAGATGATAGACTGGGAATTGATAAGTGAATTTAACTTTACTGTAAACCCAACAATGCAACTATTCCTCTTATCTCTTTTGTCATCATTCTTCTAGTATGATGCCCCTGAAAAACTTCCCGCATAACTAAAATTTATTTTCCACAGTGATTCAGAAGTGAGCAAAAAGGCAAGCAAAATGACACAGAGAGCAGGGCTAGAGCAATGGACTGTCAAAAAAGTATTCTCACTTGAAAGGATTTCAGGTGTCTCAGATCCGATGCTAAATCAGAAAAAAATCTTGACAAAATAGAATTCTATTAATTTTTCTATATATAAACAGGGGTATATTTATTGAAAGCTTTGCAGTAGATTTTTTATTAATAACTCAAGTATTAATGTATATTATCCATTCCAGTGACAGGCAAACCTGAGTATACTTTTTCTGATCCCTGGGCCCAGCAGTCAAGAAGATTACTCATGTGAGTGAAGTCATATGCATACTTAAATGTGAATTAGTGGGAGCCAGAGTTTAATGGTCCATTTTATTCTGAGTAAGAACTTTGCAGACTGCTTCAAAATAGTCCAAAGAAAACCACAAAAAAGGAAACCAAACATACCTCCTTTGAAAAGCAGACCCTGTCCCCTTCCCCAAACCTCAACAAGAATGTGTTACAAGGTTGCTAGTATATCTTGGCAAAAATCACCACTTATAATAACTATCATAAGGCCTAGCTGCAAAACAGTAAAGAAAAATCTCATCAAAGAAGATAAATCAACTTTTTCAGTAGATTACCATTTTCATGACTGTGTAAAGTAGTAAACTCTTATCCTGCTTTTGAACTTACATGGCTGTTTCAAGAAGCAGTGGTTTATTCTTCTTCTGGAACCCCCCTGTACTGCAGTCTTGTACCATTTTCTTTTCTCAGTTTTCTTATTCTCTAATTTTCTATCCTCTATGCTCTGCAGTATTTGGGCTCTGAACTGATGTTGAATTATAACAAGGAGTTCGCATTCTCCTAAATCCTTAAACCTTACTATTTGGATAAACTCTGGGCACTTGACAGTTTGAAAATCTAGCAAAATGTCTAAGCAATGAATCCCACTTCTCTCTCCATTAACTCCAGTCACCAGAAGGGGAACAATCACAAACATGAATGCGTTTGGACCACGAATGATATAAGTTACTCTCTAGAGTGGCTCCAAAAAAAAGCAGGAAAAACTAGCTGAGACTTGATAGAAACATAGGATTTTATAATGAAAAGTCAGATTAATCCTATCAAACATGATCAAACAAGTATAAATTTATAGATGTGCATAAATACAGGTGTTAAACTTTTCTCCTGCTTGAATATGTTACCTATTTAAACCTGATTTAAAAGGATGGATGACCTTTCTGTTCTTCCATAGCATTCTCCTAGAACTAAGTCAGTTTAAGGAGGGTGAAGTACTGAAGCAAAGCATGAAGATCTCTTATTTATATAACGTTGATGTGGAGGATAGGATTTAAACTGTGAAGAGGATGATATTTGTAACCTGAACTCAAACTGGATCACTTATCATTTGCTGGGAATCAGAACATACAGGCTAAGAAAACAGCAGTTGTTTATTGAGATGAAGAACCAGGGCTAGATCTTTGTGATTTTTTTTTTCTTTCATTTTTACTTTTTATTGGTGAAAATGAAAATTAAGGGGAAAAGAAGGAAAACTTGCTCTGAAATTATTTTACTATAAAAAATGAAAGAAAGAAGGGGATGGGTCTTGCCTGAAATAAAGCTGACACCTTTTAAAGTTATTTTTATTAAAAACAAAAACAAATGAACAAACAAACAAAACAATTAAAAAGAAACTGAGTTAAATAGTTATGGTTAATTATTTTGCAAATGTTCAATATTTGGAAAATATTCCAACAGAATACTTCAAATTAATGTCTTTTCCCCCCTATTTTGGCAATAGGTAGGACTGGGAGCTGGCTGTGTGTGCATCCATTCTGAATTTCTTGACTAGGTCTTGTGAGAAATATTAGAATTCTGTAAATAAAAATTCAGCTCTCCTCTTGATCCACGAATAGGTAAGAGAGTAGGAGTTCATAGTCTCCCAAATATTGTATTTTTGAAAGAATGAGTCAGTCCTCTTACAGATTTCAAAACAATTAGTTATGAGGAGTTTTCATTAAGTCTGCTGCTTAATAAGAATTTATGTTTCATGTAAATGTGTAGAATTAGCTTGCATTTTTTACTTATGATTTGACTGACCACAAGTGTGCACTGAAATAATTACAGAAATTAGGCCAGGGATAGTCCTAATTAGGCTGTGAGTAGGTCCTTCTCTGTTGTATGTTCCATTCAAATAAAGCAATGCTTACATCACTGCAGCAAATTTAAAGCAGCCTCTTTGTTCTTCTATTTTCATCTTTTACAGTCTGTCTAAATGTGCACTTTATCTCTGTTTAAAATGTAATCCTCCAAATGACATTTCTGGAAGGCAGCAAACAATGACTAATCAAAATATGGAAGTTTTCAGCCAGATTAGTTTATCACTAGCAGGACCCTAAAACTGCTAAATTCTGCTGGAAAAAAAAGCAAACAGATATTAAACTCACAAGTTTGAGCTGATGAAACAAACAGTTTTATGCCTGCTTTTATTTCTTTTTCTGTCTCTGTACTTTGCCATTCTACACTTATTTTTAGTATAAGCCATGGGAAGTTAAGTTTCTTAAGTTTAATTTTGACTTGGCGCCACTCCTCAGAGCTGGGTAATTTTGCAGAACACAGGTGCAGTACAACATTTTTGAGAATATGAAATGAAACCCATATCTGTCTTTCAAGTTCCAGCTACCACCTACCCTTGCTCTTATACAACATACTGAGACTGCTGGAGTAGTATGTGTAAATCACTCTCAGTCTTGTGTAAACTTTCCTTCTCCAAGAGTCTAGGCATGGGCTCAGTAGGGAGAACATCTCTGCAGTCATCCCAGCTACACTGCCCACTTTCAGTACTGGTAGAGGGAGGAAATGCTTCTGAGGCCTACACATACTTGTCAATGTACAGGGAGTAGGGTTTAAAAATTAGTTGTTGCTATAGTGCAAAACATTCAGTCTATATTCCAATGACCCGACTCTCTTGATTATGAATATACTTGTTCTGTGTTTTCTTTCCTCTTGAAGCCTTTGGACAATCCATGTTTTGTTTTCTGATTATTATTATTATTTTTTTTACTTCAGAATATCCCTGCCCTCTAAATTTTCCTATCTACTTTGGGAAGTTAAACATTATACCATATTTCAATCACACACTTCTACTCCTTTATCGATCTTTTTGGTCTGGTCCAGAAGAAATGACTTCTATTTTATTATGTTGGCCCACAACATAAAAGGCAGAAGTTGGTAGCATAGCAGTAGAAGCTGAACCATATCCCATTATACTTTGTTGTCATGCAAGAGATGGCCACAGGGGGACAGACTGATAATATGACGCCTGACTTGAAAATGCAAATGAAGAAAAGGTGTGTAATGGGATTACTCCATGTGGAAAATATGGCACCCATTGACATTCATTGGTGTTTGCTGAATGTTTATGCAAACCAACAAGTGGATGTGAGCACAGTGAAGCAGCGGGTGCTGCATTTCAGCAGTAGAAACAATGTCAGCAGGTCACATCTCTTGGTGCAGTTATTTACAAGCATGGCATGCAGGCCCTTGCTCATTGCTGGCAAAAATGCATAGTGTGCATAGCGATAAAAAACTTTGAGCACTATGTTGAAAAACAGTATTCTGTAGCTGAGAATTTTCTTTACCAATGATGTTATTGTGCTCTTTTTATCTGTGGTAGTTTCCACGGAAATAAAATGGAGGCCTTATTTTCAGAGCATCCTACATGACTTTTGATGATGAATTCCTATAATGTTCAGGGAATTATTTTTCTAAGGCGCTTCTGAGGGTAATCTGCCTTATAGAACCATTAACACTGGTAGAACCAGTAGGTTTTAAGTATTAGATGTAGGATCATTTATGCTTATTTTGTCAAAACAAAAATTGCTCCAATATCAACTTTCAAAGCAAAAGAAATTCCATGATCTTTCTATTGTGAAATGGCACCACAAAGCTAATCACATATTAAAAATACTTACAAATAATCAACGTGTAGCCTAGATAAAAAATCCTTTAGTGAGTATTTCAATCTATGAACAAGGTACCCTGCTTCAACAATGAGGAATTTTCACTAAACTGTACCATTCTGGCCATTTAAAATATACCAAGCCAGACAATGGCTACTAAACTCAGTGTAAGATGTGGTCATGGGGTAAACATTGGCTATATGCATTTTCAAGTTACAATATGTTGCTGTTGTATTTTTAGATAACCGAATCAGAAATATTTTGAAGTGGGCATAAAAAAAAAAAAAAAAGGAAAAAAACCCAACACTTTCACATAGTCATGTTGGAATTGTTTAACACAGAATACTAACTTAAGATTGAAAGCCCCAGTGGGCGAAATCAAAATAAACCAAACAAAATCAAAAACCAAAGCAGCATGTATTAAAGGGGAGGCAATTGATTTTTCATAAGGTAGTTTGCTTGTGATGAAAAAATTTACTTAAAAGATGTCCGAAAAAAAAGATTGGAATGCATTTCATGGGTTACATTTTCTCTGAAAGAAAACAGAATAAATCCATTCTCAAAATAAATTTAGATATATCACTTTAGTTTCTGCTGCTTAACATTACTCTTGCTCTTTCTTAAGAAGCAAGATCTTTTGCTCCATATGTAAACAGAATAACATATTTGCCTTTTGTTAGAAAAATATATGCATTCACTGAGATAATCTTCTACATCATTTTTGGTACCATTAAAGAGGTTAAAAATGTCCTCTTTGATTTATTAAACCTCTCGGTACTGAAACTTTGCATAAATGTTAACCCTTTGATTCAGGGCACAAGTAAAACACCTTTGAGAGAATGATTAGCAGGTCTTAAACTCACAGATTGCATCACAGAATCACACAGAATCACAGAATCACTCGGGTTGGAAGGGACCTCAAGGATCATGTAGTTCCAACCCCCCTGCCTAGCAGGGCCACCAAACACACACATTCAGATCAGGTTGCCCAGGACCCCGTCCAACCTGGCCTTAAACACATCCAAGGACGGGGCATCCACAACCTCCCTGGGCAGCCCGTTCCAGGGCCTAACCACTCTCCTTGTAAAGAACTTCCCCCTAACATCCAACCTAAATCTTCCCTCCTTCAACTTGGATCCATCAGCTTATACCCAGTACATCTTCTGATCGAACTCTGCTTTTTTTTTCAGTGATGTACTTACATTTGATATAGTTTCCAACATCTACTATCTAACTGTTAAACATACAAAAAAAAAAAGCTCTAATTAAAAAATTCCTCACATACACTTTGGCTTCCTGATTGCAGTAATATACTAATATGGAAAGCCAACGTCTCTCAAGGGCATAGATTTAAAAACAAATCAAAATATAAATGAAAAATATTATTAATGAAAGGAAAACAACTAGCAAAAAGAAAAAGGAAAAAAAAAAAAGGCAGCAGCAAACACCAAACAATAGCTGGCTCAGGTTTGTTTTCACTGAGTTACGCTGTAAGTTATGTGTGGGTTTTATTTATTTTAAATTTTGTGCCTAATAATTTTTCTTAGCTAAACAGCCTTGACAGTGTCCCTTTAACTTATTTATAGCAACATCACAATGAATTTATTTGCATCCCTAAGTATTTCAGGGACCTACAGCTTCTTCACCAAATCTTCTATGCTGAACTTCAGAGTAAGCATCACTCTCCATTGCAATTGATTGACTGATGGACTGTGAGCCCAGTTACTCTTCTGAAAAGCTACATTTGCAGGAACTCAGACTGGATAAATAAACACGTCAGGGAAGTAGGAAGTATGCTGCTTCATAGTGCAAATAGACTATTGTTTCACCACGTGATTACTTTATCAGGTGGCCAGACATCAGAACTGGACATTACTTAACCTTGAGCTCTCTGGAATAGGGAGAACTGTTCTGACTTCTATAAAGCTTGTGCCAAACAAGTTATTAAATGGTAGCTACTACAAGATTATGAGAAATAATTTGAATTCATGAACTCATCAGGCATTATTTAGATGTAAGCTTTTCATTAGCATTTATATTTGCCAAGCATCTCTTTTGCCTTTCATGTGTGCTACCGATAGGTTCCATTTCTTTATGTGAATGTCAGCAGTCATTGGCATTGTGGTTAGTACCAATCTTGTATTCATAATGACTCTTTCCATCTTTAGGTCCTCGATGAGAAGTCTGGAATCTTTGACTAGGTTGATCTCTGAGTTCCTTTCAGACAGTGCTGTAAAAGTCATGCTGTGTTTAATTAAAAAAAAAAAGAAGCATTGGTATCTCTTATGTACGACTAATGGCATTTTCTTTTAAAATGGGAGAAAGATACAGCAAGGCTGGACCAGATCCTCAGCTGATAATTTACATTTATTAAGGGTCTAGCATAGGGAGTCTGCCTATGGAATTATGATTGCGTTTATTTTTTGTAGTTAATGCGCACAGTTTGACTTAGGTACTTCAATCACTGCACTGTTTCAGTAATGAATAGTATCACTGATAACTACAAATTATGGCTCCAAGTAAAAGAGAGGCACTTTCATATCCTTCTTCAGGCTTTATTAAACTTTTCTGACATTTAGAAAATGTGGTTTGCTTTCCTACTATTTTGCGTTAGTGATTTAGGAGAACTCAAATGGGATACATTTGCACTGTGCATAATCATGGTTCAGGGAGCAATATATTCAATGAATCCATTTAGAGGTAAGTAATTCTTCTGAATGATATCTTTCAAATGAGAGTGTGACTGTACTGTGGATGTCAACAATCCAGCCTTGCTTTTCCTTCTTGTCTGTGCCAATGTTGTTTTTCTGCCCCTTTCCTATAACATACAGTAAACTGTGTTTTCATTGTCATTTGCCTTCTCTGCTCAGAGTTCTTTCCATTTCAGTGGGATGTCCCCATAGCAATGTGAAACAGCTAAGGAGATAAGATGCTGTAAATGTGTAAACAAGTAGAGGTGTATCTAAGCACTTGTCTCAGTACATAAGCTATGCAGAGAAACTGTAATTCTGGCTAAGGCAAGCAACAGAGGACTCTTGTGAAATGGAATATGTAGTTTAAAGTTGATTAGCACTGATAAAGACGAATCACTGAAGTTAAAAATTATTTTACTGAACTTTTGCAAATTACTTATTGCTAAAATGATTTTAGAGGTGACTTCAGAGTACAATTAGAAATAACCCAGTAATTCTAGATTGTGTCTAATGTCTCACTTCATCACAAGGTCAAGGATTACAAGAATTACCAAGCTACATTATTTGTTGTTTTTTTAGATCAAAAGATCTAAATCTATTTTAAAAAAAAATGTTACGTAGAGGCTTGCAAATTAAACCAGTAACTTATGCAGTAGAGAAATAAAGGAATGTTGAGAAATCATCTAGTTTTTTGTCTGCCTCATAATAAGATCAAGGTCACACCTGGCAGATGATTGCCCAACAGCTTATTTAAAATACATGACAATGGAGGTTTTGAATCTTTCTGAGATCAGGTATTGTATAGGTTAACTGTCCTTGTCTATAGAAAACTTGTGTACAACTGAAGATGTATTTTCTTTCTGCAACTTAAATTATCTTCACACCACATTCTGACACAAATATCAAAGGCAATCTTTTCCCTTTTTTTTCTTTCTTTTTTCTTTTGCACTACTCCTTCACACACTTCCTCTCATACTTACCTGTACTAAATACCAGTGCTTTGAGCTTTCCCTGCAGGTTCACGTTCTCCAATTCTTTGCATAATTTGTTTACTTTTCTCTAGACTTTTAGTTCTTCACATCTCTTGTACTCGTGCAAAGGCAAGGCACAGTGTTTAAATGTAGCCTTTGCTAGTTCTGATTGCTGCTATGATTATTTGAAGTTTCTTGCAGTTGTTTACATTCATGCAACCATCTATGGTGCTTGTCTTATGCCACAGCCTGCCATTGCTCTTCAATTTATGTCTCACTATACTGCTGCTCCATTGCTTGTTCCCTTCAGATGAGAGTTTCTCCAAATTATATCTTTAAGTGATCCTATTTGAACTAAAGTCTTTGTTTTCAACATTCGTTTCTCTAGTATGTCATCAGTGCAATTCCTGTTCTCCAGCATATATGTTGTTGCTTAGTGTGGTGCTACATACAAGCTCAATATTCCACCATTGTGTTACTTAAAAAGAAGACAAGAAAAAAAATCTTTGAATTTGGCAGCCAAAGGCTGAACAGGTGAGGCTGACTGTTGAACACCAGCGATAGCTGAGCCTGCCAGTCTGTTTAAACAACTGAGTAAATCAGCTGCCGCTGAGCTTGGGCAGAAAGAAATCAGCCAAGTGTGTAAGCCCAGTCTGCTATTGCAACTTCAGTCTGGTGATACAGAAAACAAAATATAAAAAAGAAGGCAAGAAGATATTTATGGCTTTTGGTTAAAATCAAAGTGATTGCCAATTTAAACTTACTATAGTACTGATAATAAATAATATTTTGCACTCTTTTGGACATGGAACTAATCAACCCCCCTGATGGAAAAGAATTAGTAGAGAGATACTGAACTCTAAGGATATACCATAAATCACAGCTGAAGTGAATTTTACATAATGAAAAAAAATAATGGTTGGGATACTTAGTTTTCAATGCAGTGGGCACAGTTACAACTGCAGTTGATGATTAATTAAAATACCTTTGAGAAAAAATACCTTATCACTGTTTAAAATGCTTATTATTTTCTAATTTCTCCGGCATTTCTTTGTATTTGTGTAAGAGAAAGTATCTGCTGATGTTTTCTCTGTTCACTGTAGGGACAATAATTATTGTGACTTGTCAAATAACATCTATTATGGAAGAAGTGGTTGCTATGTTAATAACCAACAAACATTATTAACAGCAATTTATAAATAAAAAATAGTTTTCAAAAGCTGCTCCTACTCATTAGAACTAAAAGACTTTTTGCTTGTCTAATGAAGCATACACAAGGATTTATGCGAAGTTTTGTTATATGCCTTCAATGAGGGACATCACTTCATTGCTCTGTCCAAACAAACCCATTTTCTTTCTGCTTTTTACCAGCCCTGCTCTTCCTTCCTTTTGAAAAAGAGTAGGAATCCCATATCAGCACCGGCTGCACAACATTGCCACACCGTGCAAATTTGTTTCTACATGAGAACAGCTGCACTCGTGCAGACCAATGGTCTGTTCGTCCCAATAAGCAGTGTCTAATAGCAGCCATGAACAGTTGCCAGGGAAAAAGTAAGAGTGGGGCAATTTTATAGATTTATATAACATAGCCTCTACATATTTGCTGCATTTGCTTGGCAGCCTTACAGGCCTGCTCTCCTTACGTTCCTCCACACTTCTCATAAAAACTATTTTAGGGCTGGAGGTTCATTTGACATCTTCCAGTTATCATGCACCAAAAAATTCCACTTCATACATTCTCAGATTGAGGTTTGTTCATGATGTACTAAAAGAAGGGTGGATGTTGGACAGTCATTGACCTATACATTTTTTACCTCTGCTCGGTTTGACCTATAAAATTTTTACTTCTGCTCAGTTTCCCCTACAATGTGTGTATGTGTAACATTTGCCATGAGTGCACGGAGATTAATGAAGTAATCACTGTTTATTTCTAGCATTTTATTTTTAATGCATTTTATTTTTAGCTTTTTGACATTTGTACAGGAGGGTATTTACCTCTGTGCTGATTCTTTGCCTGGTTCTTAAGTGTCACTGTTTTTCATTTGTTTATCACCAATCTCTGACCCATCTTAGTTTAGGGAGAAACAATTTTGCATCATCTTCCTTAGAAGTGCCATATCATACACCTCTCCTCATTACTTACTTTTAAACTTCACTGCCAGCCTTCCTTGTTTGAAGTGAAACCAGTTCGCTTTATGAATTTCAGTCTTTTCTTCCCTGTTTTTGTCACTGCTGTGCAGATAACTGGTACAAGGTGAAAAGAAGCTGTACTACTTTTGGAACCAACATGTGGAAATAATCAGAAATGCAATGTTAACTGCACAATTTATTCAAATCAAGCATAATGAATGTGAAAAATATACAGTAAAAAGGCAGTACAATCAGTGTCTCAATTTTTTGCTAACTCAGCAATTTTGTCTCTATCAGCTAAGAGCCTTAAAAAATTAAAAAAATTACAGTAAGCAAATCACAAAGCTTCTGCTTCAGAAACTGTAGATATGTCAGCATTGCTTAAGGTATACACACTTCAACTGAATAAGATTCTTAAGCTCATGCTCAACTGAGAAGTACTAGCTGATTTCAAGCGTATTCAATGCACTTAATATCAAATGCGTACTTGAGCGTTTAGATGAACCAGTGGGCTCCAGAAGCTAGTTATTTCTAGCAATGAAACTGAAAAAAATATTTGACAATATGGTCAGGAATCATAAGCTACCTCAAAAAGGTACATTTATCATAAGCTACCCAAAAAGCCAGCGGCTACCATGTATGGAGGAAAACTTATTTTACTATCATATTGGAATGCAAGACAACACAATATAATCCAATCTAATTGAAACTGTGACTAATAAATCAATAAAATAGGAGAAAGAGAAAGGTCCTGAGACCAAGTCAAACCTCAAAAGCTTGGAACAGCTAGGAAAGCAACCTCCATCACCCACTGCAAGGCAGTAGGAGACCGCCCCACCCAGAAGGGCCAGATCTCATGACTTCTGTGATGTATAGGGACAGGTATGCAGAATTAGAGCATTAACACTTTAATTCCCAGTGCACTACATGATGTTACGATGTGGAATACTGAAAACCAAAAAAAAACACACAACCATGACAATGTTCTACTCCAAAATTAATGTATTAATGGCTTTGTTCAAACAAATCCAGTGAAATCAATGGGACTTTTGCCTACATTGGGATTAATTTAGGAGCTGCCTCAAGCAATCATCATAAATTATAGCTTATATGTTATATGAACACAGAATTCTTAAAAAAATCAAGTTCCTCATTTTACATGTGATTTTCACATGAGAGAAAATTTAGTGAGTATTCATTTTGTGTATTTAATAAGCTCTTTAAATCTGTTAATCTCCTTAAATCGTGGTTCTCTCTTTTCACAAGTGAGAATACTTTCTAGTAAAACTGCTGGAAAAACATACAGAAAGCCAATCTAAACTTCACATATGTCACGTAAATGTTTTTGAAAAAAAAAAAAAAAAACCAAAAAAGCCCACATTGTAATTCTAAGAATTACAGGAAGGCAAGAGACTGCTGGAGCTAGGTCCTTAATACGTTCTTGTCACTTCACCTTCCCCTTCAGAAAGACTTTCCGAGAGATTCACCCTTAAAAATACAGAAAGTTGCATAAACTGTTTCTTTTGCTCTACTACGTGTCCTTGGAGGCTACAATTTTGTCTTCAGAGATAATTCGTAAGTTCCCGCAAAGGTCTGGCTCTCCCTCACGACTAAATACTCAGATAAAAAGTAAGCATTGCCTTTCGACACAGCGTGGTTTTCTGCTGGTGATTACAAACTGAAAACCAGCAAAGGAATCCTCTGTCATCTTTTTCAGTAGAGAAACATAGGAGTACATTGTACAGTTTGTTTCTGTGATTGTTTTGGATCACATACAATTACCAATCTGCTGATACTCTTTGAAGTGAATTCTCCATCCCCTCAATAATATGGTGAAGGAGCTGGTTTAAAAAATGAACAACAACAACAACAAAAAAGCCAAAAACAAGCAACCCACCTGAAACATTGTTTACTTCAACCATGGAACATCACAGATTTTAATAATTTTGCTGTTAGTTATATTGATGAGCAAAGTAAGCTCCTGAACCTCAATGGGACTTTGCTAGAAAACAGACCACCTTGGAATGTTTCTGAAAGTGTTGATTTTGCATCAATCCTTTTATACAACTGTCATAACCTAGTTTAAAGCTTCAGGTAACATCCTTTCAATAAACTACGTATCTGGGTTTGGATTTTGTTTTTATTTTTTACTACCTCTGTCTATAAATTCTTGAAACTGTTTTTACAGTGCTCTGGGAAGATATCATCTCTATTTGTAATGTGTTTTTCTTATGATCTAATGGGTAAGGGGGAGGATTTTAAATTGTGGATTAACATTTTTAGTAGATGTACATTGGTAATGCCTTAGGAATTTGGCTTATATGTTTAGATATCTCTGGAACCAAGCTTTGCTGGAGAGTCTGCTCTTTCCCTTTTCCACTGTGACATTAGCATTGAGCATGAGACTGTAAAAAAAAGCATGAAAATTGTTGTTGTCATTATGTATACGTAATGACAGTGTTATTGCAGTTTACTAATACATTCCCTCCTGCACCAGTTGACCTCCACACTTTTCTATCAGTGTGCTATTGGAAGACAGAAAAGATATCCACTTACATATTTACTTAAATAAACACAAAACAGGTGAATGAAAATAGTGTTTTTGAGTGACATCCCAAAGATGAGTGAGAGAAATATAACAGAAACTGAAGATAGCTGGTTGATGTGTCTGTGTCTGTCTAGCAGTAAAATAATGAAAAGCCATGCACATGAATGATTGAGTAGTGGGAGACTTCTGTTGTAAAAGTTTGGACAAAGCAATTCATCTAAGACTGTCAGAAAGGCACTATGACTGTTTGTGTGCATTTATTTCAGTACCAGAGAGCTGGAGATGGCTGCAGGGGCAACGTGCAGAAGATGGATAATTCAGGTGTGTTTCAAAATTCAGAGCACCAGTGCTCTGGTCTGACATACATTAGCAATACACTTTGTGCTAATGGTTCACTCTGACTCGTTATCAATCACTATCACTAAGTATTCAAACAGATGGTCCTTAACGATCATATCCCACATTAGTTGTGGCATAGAACTGCACTGAGCAGGTCAGTGTCATTAGTGCTGGAGACTGTGGTCCACACAGTTCTCAGTTGCTGGGTCTGTAGAGTGAGTCTCCAGTACTCTTGGACAACAGAAGCTGAAGCTGAAGCAGCCAACCTTGTTTTTCACTCTTATCCCATGATGATCTTTGAAATTTTGTTCTCCTCACTCTCTCCTCAAAAGACAAAAGAAGCAGGTCATGTTCAGTATCCTCCACACATCTTTTCTGCTTGTTCTATATCTTAGTCTTTGCAGACTTCACTGTTTCCACATTTTGCTGTACTCTTTTTTGTACTTATACTACATGTTTCTCTTTAGCACTCTGCAGTTATATATTATTTACATATTTTACATACCTATATATTAAAGCGTAGCTGTGGTACAAAAGCTTAGCTATGGTATGTGGCTTAGCTGTTGCAAAAAATGTTCATGTATTGTCTTTGGTTATGCTATTTGTAATGCTAGAGGGTTCCAAAGTTCTTATTCAGTACTGTTCTTTGTGCTATTTTGGACTCCTTCATGTATCATTTCAAAGCAAGCAAACACTGATTTTGTCTTTCTTACTGTTCTTCTAATAATGAAAAATCAGGATTCTGCTTATGTTACAGGAGATTCTGCAGTTTAATATTATATCCCCAAATTATAAGGGCACTGAAACAACACAACATACTCCCCATTCTTTTCATATAGATCTATTTTGTGTATAGTTTTCCTATGATCAGCATATATTATATTGAATAAGAATAATCATATGAAGACTATGTTACTGCCTATATTAATTAGTGAAATGAAAACTTTTTTTTTTTTTTTTTTTTTTTTTCAAACACAATTTAACTAAAATCCAAAAATTTTATTTCTGAAGTTCTGATAATGGGAAACAACAGGTTACTCTGAATTATGGATCTGTAATCTCACTACAAGGTCAAGTGACATAAACTACCACAGTGTTTTATAAGCCAACAGAACCCTGGTAAGGTGGAATAATAGGTTAATAACTCAAGAGTTTTCTTGATTTTTATCTGACATTATATAAGATCTAGTGTGAAGCACAGCCTCCACCTCTTTCACTACTCTACCAGCAGCACCATTTCTTCTCCCTTTGCATCTGTTCCTTGCTTGTATCTGTCTAAACACTGTTTCATTCTTCATGTCTGCATTTGTACTTATATATTTAACAACTATTTCCTTTCTTAATACCAGGAGTTACATATACAGATACACACATGCACACACACACACATACACGTATAGATTTATCAATAAAATGTTAAGCACACTTGGACAGTCATGTAACACAGTATTTCCACTCAAATAAGTGAAACCGAAGAAATATCTTAGGAATGAGAAGCAGATACATCTGTTTCAATATTAGCAAGCAGTACACAGACAGAGAAGTGTGGCCTTGTTACTATGAGGGGGACAGAAATGGGAAGAGATGGTTGAGATAAATATTGTCAATGTACAGGACAAGGAAAAGCATGAAAATAAGAATATGTAAAAAAAAAAAAAAAGCCATGTCGGTGAGAAAAAAAAGAACTGATAGAAGTTCATGAGATAAAAAAGGAAGGCCTCCAAATAAATGAATGGAGTATGTACTGAATTTGGCTAAGAGCACTATGTTTGCTCAGAAAGAAAGAGCTGAAAGTATGTGAATACTTTAGGACATTTGGTAGAGGCTGAAAGCTAAATGTAAGCTCTTCTGGCTCTTTGTAATCTCATCAGTTCACACAAGTTCAAGTGGAAATGAACTGTCTACTCTCTGGGTTTAGGGGAGGGGAATAGCAGCGATGTTCTGTCAACTTTTCAACAAAAGATGGATGCAAAAACAGAATTAAAATGGCACTGAAAAATTTTTTTATGGTGATAATATCTGACTTGTTTCCTCAGCAGCTGCTGGAAATGGGATTTAATGATGCAAAAGACACTTCACAGTGATGGATTACTAAATTCTCTTGTAAAGCTTTAAAAAAACTTGTGAGAGAATGTACTTATTGTCAAAGAGTACTGAGTAAGCTTTCATAAAGTTCAGTTGTCTTAAAAGAATAACTGTGTTTGAATATGGAGCAGAGAGCATTTTATCTTGTAGCTATGTAATGCTGCCTTTGTGGATACAGGAAAGGTTATGATGTTTCTGAGGTAACCTCAGTATTTTCACTCTTTTTAGAAAACAGCAGAATACATCTGCAGAAGTAAATTCCTACTCAAGTTTTTAGGACATTTTCAGAGATAGTTAAGGTTGGGAGTGTAACATAATTCTGTCCTTTTTGTTTCTTAAGACATCCTTTTTGAAATCAAAGGAAAGGAGAAATAAAATTTGTATAGATTGCAGAGAATGCATCTTATTGGAAATAAAGAGTAACCTGATATTCCAGGCTGAAAATCAGCCTTTGAAATTTTGCTCATGAAGCCAGGTGATTTATACTCTCAGTAGAAATGCTGTAAGAAAATCAAACTATTAGGTAGTTAACACCAAGCCATCCAGGAGAAAGATATTTTTCCTGTCCTACTGACTCACCATTAAAAAAATAAAATCAATATAAGATGTTATTTATATAGAAGAGACACTTTTATTCTTACAGCTTGATACCAAGTCTGTGGAAAATATTCCTAAGATTCTACTGACTTAACTCTGGTCTTTAGACATACCAGACATTAGACTATCCAGACATAAGTCAGATGTAGCTCCCTAAATATCAGTAGTACTATGCTAGTTTCAAATGAATGATAAGAAGAACTTGATTTATGATGGAATCTAATCTTGGCTGCCTCAATTTCTCCAGCTTCCTCTAAAAGTTCAGCCTCAGTGAACCCTGGCATGGGAAAATAAGGTCATAGTTACTTAGTCGATCTTTTGAAAACCAAGCCTAGATTCCTAGTGGAATTCCTTTGAAGAAAATATTACATGGCCATATGAGCACTGAAGTTGCAAGACCATTTGCCCCCATACTGGATAACTGCAGTTAAGTGAAGAGATGAGAATTATCTTCCTAAAACTTAGGCATAACTTCCAAAGAATTTCTGCTTTTTCAGGTCTGTAATTGTTGATTTGGCCTCTCTTTCATGGTTGAATGAAGTGCTATTAGCAATGAAATGTGGGTATCTTATTCTTGGCATGTACGTATACATGCACAATCTGTTGTATTTTGTTAGATATAATGCTTTTTGATGCTTGTGTATAGATAGAGTCATTATAAAAAAATCGTATGCAATAGATGCATTACTGGAACTATCAGAACTAATAAAAAGTCAGATTATTTACTAATTGACAGGAGGAAAACGCTGCCTGAAGAGTTAGATAGATTTGAATCTTGAATTACTCATTATGGGTCCTGTAATTATGTGGGGTCTGGTTCAACAGTACATCTGCCCTGCTGCGTCCCTTTTCCACCACATGGATCTCACATTCTCCTTGCTCAATGTTTGTACAGTACACAATGGAGTCTTAGTCCAGAACAGAGATTCCTTGGACAAGGAACAATTTCTTCTGTCACAATATAAATCACACTTGTTAATGAATAATACCTTTTTTTCTAAAGGTATCAGAGAATAAACTGCTCCTATATTACCTTTTTATAAGACAGAGAAAAGGAGGTAATAATTCCTTCTTTGCTTTATTTTTCTACTAAGGGTAAAGCTGTCTTTTAAAACAATAATTCCTAAGTTTGTATTATTATGAAACTGTATCTAAAAATGTTATTTGAAAAATGATTACTTGAGTGGATGGCAAATAGGCTGCAACACTTATTCCTGTGTAGCAGTAAAATTTTTCATGGAAAACTAATTAATTATTTTATTTAATTTCAGTGATGCTCACCTTTGCCTCTTTGGGAATGATTGGGAGTTTGTGAGGGTAAATTAATTACTGTATGTAGTGGGCTTCTCTCTTACAGAGACTATACTGTTTATAAGGCTTTATAAATAGTTTTCCAAAGAATTTAAAAAAAAAAATAAAAAAATCCACAGTTCTAATAAAAGCCTTGACACTTGAGTGCCAGTTCAATTTTGCAATTTTTCTATGCCTGCAAAAAGTTTGGGTCAACATAATGTTCTAAACTCTTCTGATAATCAGAACAGAGATAAAGTGCAGCTTATGATAGTGCTCCACATTTAGATTCTCCTTTGAACTGTGGTTTCTTCCTGCTGAGGAGGTGATGTAAAGAAAATCTAAATCTGGCATGAAGACAAACTAACATTGAGGAGAAGCTTCACACCAGAAAACTAAGTCAAAACTTTATGTGCTTTTCCTCCTATTCCATCTTCATATAATGGACAGAAATTTATGTACAGTCAGTGTAGCTTAATCAAAATTAATCCTTGAACTTTATCTGAAACTCAGTGAAGTCTCTCCACAAATCTAAGGATTGGATGTGAATTGGATAAGGATTCGATAATGGTACAGATAGGTTGTCCTGTGTGTGACTGATTACAGAGGAATAATGGTACAGGTAGATCAGGTAACACATAGCTGCAGTGTTCTGGACCAATCCAGTCCAACGTGTTTCTGTACTCTGAATTTCTGCTGATGGTTCTTTTACTGAGCCTTACTCTCATTTGGATTAAGGATTTGTTTTTTCATGATTGAAAAACAAAATGTCATAAAGAAGCTGGTGTGAGATTCCTTATCTCTTTATTCCTTTCCTTTAGATGAATAATTGTTTACATTTCAGAAGCAGATGGCTTTTGAAGAATAAAGAGCTTTTCTAAGACAAAGGGGCATTTTCAAAACACTGAAGGTAAATGAGCTGCCTGTTAGTACAGTTTGACTGCCCTGTGCTGTTAACCATGCTTTTCGAAAACAGAATGGGAAAAAAAAGTCAACACTTTAGAGCAGCTTCTGATGGAACAACTTTTACACACTCAGGAGCATGTTTGTTAAGAATAAAGAATGTTCAGATTGAACAGACTGAGCATCTTTATCTGATGTAAACAGATAGAAGAAAGATGATGAAAAAAAAAAAAAACCAGAAAAATTTCTTCCGTGGAAAATGGCTTCTTGATCTCTGAAAACAACAAGCTTCTTGTGAAGTGCAGTCAAGGCTTACAAACACATTGCTGTGGTACACTGAGTTCAAAATCCCAGCTGACATTTCAAATGGTATTTAGACTTATGACAAATCTGATTTATTTGGGTCTCTCTCCAAAGCTGCCATAAAAGAAGTGCTGATTTGGTGACTTATTAGTCACAGCACCTTCAGACAGCTTCTTTTTCTAGTTGAGGAAATTACTAGCAGATCTATATATCCTTTTCACTGTAATACATATTTGCTTTTTGTAAAGATGCTGTTCATTTGGCTGGACTCTGCAGTGTCTGATGAAATATTTAAAGCTGTAAGTCTCCTTAGAAAAAAATATCCTGTCAAAAAACAATTCTGGTAATTGAAGATAATGCGTTGCAAAATGCTGAACTGAGTGATTCAGAAGAAATTTACTTCAGTTCTGAAATGAAAAACTGGCTGTTGTGTTTTTATAATTCAAGAAAAATGGAACTGAAATGTATAATTAAGTATTATTGCCCAAATAACATTTATAAAATTTCTTTTGAGAAATCAAATGAAATAACTAATTGCAAGTAACATCCTCTCTATTACGAGGCTGTTCTTAATAAACAGTTACATCTAAGGCAGTACTTTCATAGATTGAATCCAATTGCAATCTAAGGTTCGAGCCCAAACTTTGTGTCACTAAGGATGCCTGAGTAAAGATGTCAATAAATACACTTGTTTCTGGAAGTGTCCACTGATTTTAATTCAATAAATAAATAAATAAACAAAGTGAGCTTAAATAAAACTCACTTTTATTTTCCTGTTTCAGTATGCAGTGTCCCACTATTTATTTTAAAAACTTCTACATTGTGAGCAATCTACTATTCTCTAGACTGCTTATTTCTAAAAACACAGGAAAGCTATATTAATATTGGGAAATCTGGAGTATCAATTAAAATATAATTCAACCTCAACTTGAAAGGGAATAAAGGACTTTCTGTATTTTAAATTCAAACTTGTTTTTTACATAGTTTTTAGACTTTTACTTGTGGATAGAATACATATATTAATAAATATGTATATATATTAATTAACAGCACTATTTGCACTTCAGTTAAGTTGGAATGTCTTAATTTTTCAAGCAGACAACTGTAGTTAATAGTCATAATTGTGAATGTTCTTAATAATTCAAAAGGCCACAATACTGAATTAGCATCCTGTATTGTAATGTTCCCTCCATTTTATGAAGTTCTGATAATATCTAAATCCTTGTTCCAGTATTAAGTATCTATTTTTGCATCTTCCTGATGAATTTATACATAATAGACCTATTCATTCTCCAGTGTAGATTTACAAAACAATTTCATTTCAGTTCATATTTTCTCTTCTGTTTGTTCACTGAAGTGGTATTGCACAATACGGGCCATCCAGGCTGTGCACAGCATGAAGCTTCAGGAGTTCTTTCTACAGAGGGCCTTAGTGCTGACAGATGATGTTCTTTCCCTTTCTCATTTGGCTTGTGACTGCCTACACAGCCATAATTCTCTCACACCATGTGCTTTCCTGTAGTGAAATCTGAAGTTACAGAAGAAGATTTTTGTCACTTTATGTTCTTTCATTAAATGATTTTGTAAGATTATGCAACTTCTTCTATCTGGTATTCTACCTTAACTTAGGATACCTTTTAGATATTTTTTTTCCTTTCCACTTGTCATTAAGGCATTCAGTTACCACAGTCTTTTTTCTTAGAACGTTAATGAAGCACTAAATGAAATTAGATTGAAGACTGGTCTTTGACAGACTCAACTCTGTTATCTTTTTTAGCATGAACCCAGTGTGGCTCTTTTAATGGCATTGCACATTGTCACAGCCCTTCATTTTTGCCCCGTACTGGAAATTCCCCTTAACATTAGAAGGAAAAAAAAGGTATTTTTTTCTGTTGCCCAGTATCCCGGGGAACAGTTGTCTATGCCACAAAATGATCAGACAGGTATTCCTAAAATAAAGTAACAAATGTAATTGGCTCATATTTATCACTGTCATTTGACTCCATAGTAAAAGCAACAGTTAAAAAAATCATTGTCTGGATATGCTGTGAGACTAATAGTGCTAGTGAAGCCAAGATTTCTGCATTCTCCTCTGATATTATGGGCATTGTCTTTTGCACATTGTGTGCATCAGCTCACTGCTGTACATGAAGTAGACTTCTGAAAACAGCAGACTTCCAACTGTTTAACAGAAGGGGACCAGAGATTGGTTGGTTGGTTGGTTGATCGGTCAGTCTATCTAACCATGCTAATCTATTCTGATCCCCTTCATCCCTGCTGAGACAAGAAAGCAAAGGCTAATGTAGATAAACAGGAACTTCTGGTTTTTTGAAAGGTTTCCAGGCTTGTGTCTCCTAATGGATGTGCTTAGAATATTCCTGCGGTATTTTCCAAATGTTGCTAACACAGTTCTGTTCTGTCAAAAATTACAAATACAAAAATTACAAAACCTCTATGGTTTTCAAATAAGATAAATATATTTAAACAACAGAAAAAATCTGGAGACAAACTCCTTTTGCCATTATAAATGTTAATTCTATCAATAATTCTGCATGTTGGGTCAACAAATACATTATTATATTGTGTCTTAAAATTGTAGTCAACAGAGATTAGTGATTGCAGCAAATTGATATGTTTAGCACGTCCTTCACAGTGCTTGACCTGACCTAGGTCTAAATCCTCATTTATATGGCATAACAAAAGTCTACTTAACAGATGCTCAGAGGATGCATTTTCATAGATTCTGAATCTCTCTGGTGTTAATTTGCTTACATTGCTGAAAACAGAGGGGAATATGTCTGAAATGAACCATGTGCAACCAAAAAGAAAAAAAAAATGAAAGAATGTTCATTTTGAATTAATGAATCAATGAACTGATAGGCCTATTAATTGTAATACTCGAAGGACAATCACCACTTCTGCACTCACTGAGCAGCACACCAGTAGAGCATATCAGACTTTCAGATTGCTAGCTAATTTGAAAAGTCAAGGAAGTAAAAGAGGGTAATACAAGTCTATGTATTGGTCTTTGCTAGTTCAGCTGACACCAAAAGTGTACATCTCCCTTGTCAACAAGGCTTGTGAGCTCCAAGCATAATGTTAGGTAAGAGAAATATAGACATTAAATCTTAGAATAATAGCCATTCAATTGTGTAGCACAAAAGGCCTAGAATCATTACACAGCACCTCTGTTATGAGCTTTTGATATCAGCCACACTGGGTTCATGCTAAAACTAAAACAGATTTAACTGACTAATCTTTTTTCAGTTTTTCAGTAGCCCCACTTACAGAACGCAGCATGGAAAGCCTCAGATCAGGGGATCCTTTCAGACTTTCTTCAGCACAGTTGCAGTCTCCCATAGATAGATTAGGCTGTTTATTCTTTCCCAGCTTTTGGTGTTGTGGATTTGGCTGTGAGCATTCTGGTTCTTGCTGCAGTATTTCAAAGATGGAACAGCTACAACAAGGCCAGATCCTCACTTGATGTAAATTGATATTTCTTCACTGAAGTATGCAGAGCTAAGCCACACTGCATCAGCTGAAGATCAGCTCCATAAAATGTCTTGGGAGTTGCTTTTTTGCTGATCTATAAATTACCAGAACACTACTGTAGGAGGAAAAGTATCTAGTAGAATGATACAGTATTTTGCTTTTGCTGAAGTGTTAAGAAAACAGAAATAAAACTGAACACCAACACACAAGTGGTGTGATATAACAGGCAACAGATTCTAAAGACAAAGTATTTTTTTTGGAAAAAGATTCAGTGTGGGGGTAGACAAGCTAGGATGAAAAAAGAAAAAAGCATGATTGGTATGAAGAACAGCAGATGGACAGCATGCACTCTCTGGGACTCCAACAGCTATCAAATGAAATCAATTTAACTTTTGTTAGGTTCAGAGCTGTTTGCCACTAAATAAAATGGAAAGACATGCACAGATTATGACCGCCATATGTCTTAATCCAGGCCAGAGACATTTCTGGGTGCCCAGCTCCCTGGCCCAGCTGACTCATGATCTCCCAATTTGGTAGCTGCTTTCTCCAGACTGCAGCATGCAGGCAGGCCAACAGGCAGCTGTCGTACAAGCCTGAAAACCTCATTTTTGTGAGTCTGTATGTTGAAGTTGCCTTTCAGATCCTGATATGAAAGCATGGACTGAGATTTCCAAACTTTTGGATTTTTCAGGAGGATCCTTAGAGATTTGAGAATCAAGTCACATAGGTGTCCTTTGACACCTATCACTACCTTGGTAAGACAGACAGTCTAATGCATTATTTTTCTACCATTTGAATTTTTATTCAGTGTGTCCACCATTTTGATGCAAAAATGGAGGAACAATCTCCTTGGAGGTGGTGTATGTTTTCTGTTAGTGGCTATAGAAATTCAGGTGGCACATGGATGTCCTTTCCCCTCATATTTCTGTCCCTCCTCATCCAGCAGTGAAAGGAGTGCTCAACTGAAGAACAGTTGACAGTCACCTCCAAGTAAGAGTTACATATAAGAATTACAGAAAATATATGGATCATGACTTAACATCATGTTTCTCACCAAATGATCCTAATGTGTAAGATATGAAGAAAAGCAGTGGAGATGGGGAAAATTGTGTAAGTTTTCTAAAATGAAAGCTGTTTCTTAAGCACACATCAAGTATATTGTGATTTCTATTCAGTTTTCTTTAGCTTAAACACAGCTGAAAGCATTTTCTTTTAATCAAAATATGTAGTCATTCAGCTACTCATATGAATATGCATTCCTGCTCAGTGACAATGATGTAATTTGGTCATTTGTATCTGTGCTATGTATCTTGCTACATAGAGCAAGTATATCTTGATGCAAGTTTTTTCACCTGTTTTGTAGTAGTTCCATCTTTTTTTACTCCATTAAATCTTGGCTAATACTACAAGGTTTGCTCCAAAAGTAATGCCTACTATTTTATTATGTTGGTCAGCACTGTCAGATGCAGATGTTGGTAGACAAAACGGTGCTTGACATATGAAGAAAAGGTTTGTAATTGAATTTATCCATGAAGAAAATATGTCACTCCTTGACATTTATTATTATTATTATTACTTTCTGAATGTTTATGGAGACCAAACAGTGGATGTGAGCAGTGGGTCACTTCCACTGGTGCAGAATGTTATGAGTGCAGCTCTTGTTCATCGCTGGCAGAAGAGCATAGCTAATGATTGTCATTGTGTTGAAAAATGGAATTTCATAGCTGAGAACTTCCTGTATCCATTTGCTATTTATTGTGCTCTTTGTATTTGTTGTAGTTTCCATGGAAATAAATGGGTGGCTTTACTTTTGGGGTGACCTAGTCACTGTCACATATTGTTCTTTCATTCAATTTACTAGCTACTGTGATGGACGACAGGCTCTTACAATAGTCTGTCTTTTGCTTACAATTTCTAAACACTGTCCTTCCAGCATGGCTTTCACAATGAGTTAGTGCACTGCCAAATCCTCCTCGGCAAAAGGTGAAGCAGATGGATATTTTTTCCCGTTTGTCCTTTTACTGAATGTTTGTGTGTCCTGATCTCCGTGGAGACCTTGAAGTACCTTTATTAGTGCTGTAACATAACTGCGGTTTTCTTTCCACCCACCTATAAGATTGAGAAATAACTTCAGCTAAAGTCAACAAACCTGTTGCTGATTTATGTTACTGTAAAGAGCAAGTTCCTTTATTTAAGTGACAACTGCAGCACTGGAAAGAAGCTATAGAATCACCATGAAGGGAACAAAGGCAGTAGATTTTAAAAAATTCTTTCCTGTCTGATTGATAGGGTAGGAGCAGTGGTCTGTATGGAGGCTGACTAAACAGAAGGGAGGATTTAGAGAGATTCTGCCATATGTGAAATGCTTGAATCATAACATCAGGGGAAAAAAACTATTCCTGAAATGTTGATTTAGCACCAGACAAGACACTTGGCTCCACTGCTACTCGTTCATCTACTCTTCCTAATCCTGAAACTGTTATCTGAAGGGCTTATATTATACTGAGATCATAACTTTGGCACTCTTAAAACAAACTGAAAAGAAAGAAAGGAATAATAGCAAAGGAAATTGTCCAAGGAAATTGGCTCTCATAGAGCAAGAAGGATTCGTTACTTAGGGGCTTCAGATCCTGGTAATCCATCCAACTGCTTTTAGTTGCTCTAGTGACATCAGGCAAGTAGAAAACTAGCACAAGTGGTCAGATTAAAAAAATCCCTGGAAACACATCTGCCTCAGTGTTGTCTTCCAAATACAAAGGGTAGGCTGGTGGCAAAACTTTTTTTTTGCCTTCTTTAGAAAAACTGTATCTAAGTCAGAGGCTGTTAGCAATTCAGTCCTGCATACCCAAAATGAAATGCAAGTTCCATGCATGCCTAAATGAGGCTTAACAGACTAGAGAAGAGTTCAGACAGGTAGCTTATGCTTACAGTAGTAATACTTACTGCTAATAGACTCTGATAAATGGATCCTCAAACACTGATTATTCCAAAATAAGCTCCAGCTTTCTACATCCTGACCATGTGTTGCCATTTACTGTAGTTACATCAAAATGAATGAATTAGATCCAGACTAAATTTCATTTTTAAGAAGGATGTCATAATTACTATAACTCTGTTAATGAGTGAAATAAGTAATCTGACGTGCCCTTATCTGACTGTAAGGAATATATGTGTCAAGGGCTCTCTTTTAAAACAAGAACAGAATTACAAAATGTGTATTTTATGTTTACCATGTAACAGTTTGTAACATGTAACACACCATCCCATAGCCAAATTTTTCATTCTGGGCAAGCAGTTAAAGTAATGGCACTGACTCTCAGCTGGCTGTGCCTGGCAAAAACTTATTTGGAATCCTAAACAAATGGACTCTTGGGAACAGCTGTGCCATTAAACATGCTGGGAATATCCAGCCATATCAGTAAACATGCTGGAAACATCAACCACAGGTTGCATCCTATTCCCACTCCAACATTAGAAATTGCAAAACAGCAAAATAACAAGAAAGATATATAATTTATATCACCATGTAAAGAATCTCTGAAATACATACAAGAGCATGTGTTTTGTTTGACAGCGTTACCTGGAACACCATCTCAGCCTTTAAGCTACTTCTACGTCCTTCCAATTTCTCATGCATTTTCGTCTTTCTAGATCTACATAATACAAAACAGTAAAGTCTAACCTTCTACCACTCATTCCAATAGGTAGTTCAGGAGTTACAATTCTCAGAAATGCCAACCATAAAGAAAAATAAGAGAAGCACACGGGAAAAAAGTTCTTCCTGTTCATTCTGGTCATGGAAATAATGTGCTCCGTTTTCTTATAAGTCATGCTGCAGTTCCGTTCTGTTTTCTCTGGTATTCCTGTAGCAACAGAGACACGCTGTCTTTTAAAATAACACCCTTTGCAGAAACAGACTTTCTGTGTCCTCATAACTGGAAAAATGAGGGTTCCTACTTTTAAAGATTTCTTCTGCAGATTTCATAATTTCTGTAACAAAACCAGATGCCTAAAACTTGAAATGTCTAATTTGTGTCTCCAAAAACTAAGCAGTATTTATTTTTTTTGCTTCATAGGCCAGGCACCCAAGATGATAGCTTTCCTTGTGGATTACCATAGAAGTATTAGAGGTATATTACAGCAGTGTAAGCAATGTAATTCTTCTAATTATATTAGACAGTAAACCTTCTGTCCCTGGAAATAGTAGTACTAGTAGTAGTAATAATAATAACAATAATAATAATAATAATAATAATAATAATAATGCCATTGACATTTGCATTCTGATTTCTTATTTATGAAGGAAATACAATCTCAGCTAACTTCCTAGAATTAACCATATATTAAATTTTAAATAATACCTTTGAGATTCAAAAGAATTATTTGTTTCCCCATCAGATGCAGGGTGGAAAATGTAGATATGAAAACAGTATTTTCTTTGGAAGACTCTCCCTTATTTAAACGTAAATCTGGCTCCTACAAACTCATGCAGACTTCTGGTGTAATCTCCAAGATCTATGGATACAAGTTTCACTATAAGCATTCTGTGTGTTACACACTAGTCACATCAAAAGTAGTGCATAATTCCTCATACACCAGTGTAACTTACATATACGTGAAAGTTTACAAATCTGTACAGGTGTTTAGTGGCTATTACAAAGTTTTAAGGAGGCTATTTTTCCTTACCAATTTTTAAAATATGTTTCTCCTATTATGTCAAGTCTGGTTTTCAAGACAGTGACAAGATACAGAAGATACAGAAGAAACTTAGGATTTAAAAATATATTATTTACATATAATATATATAGTATATATATATGATATATATATATGATATACTATATATATTAGGTATATTAAATATATATATTATATATATATATATATTATATTCAGGTATATTACACATACCTGAAATGTATGAGTGAAAGAGAAACTAACTTAGGGTTTTTCAGCTTACTCTTCAGGTCTAGAAGCATGTTCAGTGTGTCATGAGAACCAATGTTACCATGTCACATAGCCTTCCTTTCTAGCCAGACTATGTTGTGGAAGAATGAAAATCAAAACTGTCAGTGCTCCAGTCATAATCACTGCCCATCTCTGGCCAAAGGCCAACACAATTTTATAGGAAAAGTCCTCATTTATGAAGATGACAGGAAACATTTTGGCAATTTTTATTTTTTAAAACTGTAGTTACTGGCAGCACTCTAGAGTCTGGAATATGATGGGTATTATGAGAAATCTGAGGATTGATGTATTGCTGATCAGCATGAAAGTGAGACAGTTGAAGCTCTGTGGTAACTGCAGTGCACTGAACAAAGCCCCACTCGTGTGTTTTGAACAGTACTTTAATGATAACTGGTTTGGAAGGCATTTAACAGTATCCTTCCATGCACAGGGACTTAACTGGGCAGAACATCATTCCTTGAAGGACTTCTGTGCATGTACATCTTTAGAAAATATTTTTGAGTCCCTTGAACTGTAAGATAATGAAAAATAAAAATTCTACAGACTGGGGTTTTTTTTGTTTGTTTTGTTTTTTTGTTTTTGGTTTTGGTTTTGTTTTTTTTTTAATGGGGCTTTAGAACAGCCCAATGTTTTGCTAGCTGGCCTTTATGAAGGCTTGAGTTTTAAAGTCAGATATAGTCTATGGAGATTAGAAGCATAGCTCCTTTTTCTGTGCACTACTTGTAATTGGATATAAACCGTTATGATAGAGCAGGATGGTATTTTTTAAGCAAATCTAGCTTAATAGTAATTTTTAACGTTCTGAAGATAAGCTGGTGGATAGGAGCCAAGAGAGATAAAAAGTGGTGAAGTTTGATTCTGTAAATATTTGAACTTTAGAGAAGTCTCGGTCAGGTGCAGGTGTCGTATTATACCTAAAAAATAAACTACATAGGGAATGTTATTACTTATTTCCTTCTCTTTGTACCCTTATTAGAAGAAAATAAACACACGAATGTCTATAATGCAGTTGGGAGATGTGGCGCAACAAAGTAGGTACTGAGCTTTTTATTCAACGTTTTCACTTTGTAATATGTATATGGCACGCTATATACAATATACCAAACATCATTATGTTGTCTGCTGCACAAACTGCACAGCTAAGGACTATGGAAGGAAAAGCATTTGTGTCACTGGGAATTTATAATCTGATAACGGTTTGTGCAGCATTATCAGAGCTCTTCCCAGTGGACCCAATGACTTTACTGGCTAGCTTAACAAGACTGAGTTATTCTAGAAACAAAATACTGATGGTTGTTGTACTAGGTTTCCAAAGAGCAGAAAGTTTAAACTGCAAATAAAAGAAAAGGTAGAATTTGCTTTTGCAACTGAAGGGGAAACTTTGGGAATGCAATTAGTGTAAACAAATGAATGACAGTACAAAACAAACAAACAAAAAACAACAACAAAAAAACACACATGCTTTCAATATTACAGGTTTTTATTTTAACTTGGAGCAGGAAAACAGGAGATAGGGTAGAAATTCCAGTCTTTGTAAAGAAGCACTACATATTTCTGTATAGCAGGCCATTCTTAATATTCAAAATGCAGCAGTTTTTAAGTGAAATTATTCTCTATAAGATGGGGTACAAAACAATGTGAACACAAGCATATAGTATATTTACTCACTGCATGTCAGATAAAACTGTCCAAAAAGTATGAAGGAAAGATTTATTTGGTGAAACCTGGGAGACAAAAGAATCATAAACGTCATGTGGAATATTATAGGACATGCAGACAGTATTAAGTCCCACTGTTGCTAACTGTTCATTGAAGTGAGACTCTCCCACACCCTATTTTTGTATTGTTATGAAAATTAAATGAGTTCCAATGTATGGAAGGGATAATGAACCCGATTCATCTTAAAAAGACTAATGGCATTTATCTAGATAGTTTGGATGTTTAAAAGTGGAGAACAGATTGGCTTGTGGTGTTGTAATAGGAGCGGTAACAGAGATTACTGCTGGGAGAAAGGAGCTTACCTTACTCCACAATAACAGAATTAGCAACTCTAGTGGAAGGAGCAGTAAATAACCTATAAGATTTGAAAGTACAAAGCAGAGTCAATCAATCAACAGGAGAATGCAAAGCTAGTTGAAAGGAATCAAGACCAGGAAATCTGCTTTATTAGAGCAACTAATTTTTTGTCTGTGACTTTAAACTTGTTCATTGTTACATATGCACTTACTTGAAAAAAAAAAGAGTAGTTACCAAATTTCACTTGAAACCGAGGAAAGGAGTTTCTGAAACCAATCCTTCCCGCCCACCTTCAGCCCCCCCCCCCCCAAAAAAAAAAAATCAGCTATTTTTGTGCACAGATAGATAGATAGATAGATAGATTCTGCACAAATGACTGTGTTCTAGGCCTGTCTCTTGAGCTGTTCCCTAGTACCAGCAACAAGCTTGCTTGATCCTCCTAGATCGCAGGTAGCTTCAGCTTCTGTGAGCTCAAGATCAAGGGTAGTTGATCAAAGTTTATATAAGGTGGCAGAACCTCTTGCCCTTATGCTTTTGGCTGCTCTTTTTTTTTTTTTTTTTTTTTTTTTTTTTTAAAAATATTTTCTCAAATTTTTTTCCCCATTTTATACTTTTTTTTTTTTTATTTTAAAAAAAAAAAAAAAAAAAATTGAAGCAAAACATGCCTCTACTCTGAATGCGTAAGCAAAAAGCTACTAGAATCTGAACTGAATGTCTCCAACTATAACCTGGTGAAAGACCAGCCTTCTGATAAGTGCTTGGACATAGCCATGGCACTCAAAAATTACTGACAGGGGGAAGTTTTTTATTGAAACTGAATTCCAGCCAAATACCTGAAAGCAGAAAGATTGAGATTTGAGGGTATTACGGCATCTATATAGTTTAGGGAATAACACATTATTTTTACTACCTTTGGCTAAATCAGACAAAATATCTGTGATACCAAAAATTAATTTAATCTTCCAGAATAGGGTTGAAATTAAGTTAAATTTAGTAAATTTAAGTCTTCTCAGCACATCAGACTGGAGGGAGACAGGAAGATATTTGCCAGTCTAAAACAACAAAAAGACTGCTTGAAATATAATGGTTTGCCATGTGAAAATTTCTAGACAGAAATGGAAAAACCTGTCGAAGGTTGTCTTTCAACATTGTGCTAATGAGAATTGACAATGTTCTCTGAAGAAGTGAATGCAAAATTGAACATCTGTCTGTATCAGTAAAGGTATTTCTAAGCTTTCTGAGCGACAATGAGTCTTAAAATTCCTGTTTATGAAACTGTGTAAAGGCCACAATAGAGAGAGAAATTTTCTTGCAAGAGATAAAACAACTGAATAGACCTCATCCCTCTCTTAGCTAACTGATCAATGAATATACCAAAGTATATTAAAATATGATTACGTAGATGAAAAAATCTTTTTATCAGTTTTAGAGAATGACACTACTTAGTTCTGAAGAGATAAAACAGAATTTCCAGGAATATTTAACAATGGCTCTAAAGTTTTAAAGTTTTAAAGTTTTAACATCTGTTACTGCTTCAATCTTGACGAAGAATTCATCTTGTCAGAAAAATTTTCACTGTATTGCATAGGAAAATTTTCTCATATACTATGAGGAACTTGAAATGCAGTGTCTTATGTGAAAAGATGTGTCTTATGACTAACAATTGCTTGGATTAAGATTACTTCCAGCTGGTACAAAAAAAAAAAAAAAATTGTTGAATGATGTAAGAATCACTCTTCATACTTTTTTTTCACAAAATCTTTGGCTCAGAGGTATGAGTGAAAATGGAGAATGTTCTGCAAAAAGTAGGACACCTATTAGAAACCTAGCAACCTGGCAATCCACTAAACTTGTCATGTGAGCTGAATGCATAGACTTACAGCTTTCTGAGTTAACAGAACTGAATTGAAGAATCATAAAGGCTGAAAAATAGCTCTAAGATCATCTAGATCAATCATTCATCTTCCACCAATATTTTCTCTCTAAACTCTAAACTGTGTTTCTTAGTGCCATATCTACATCTTTCTTGAACACATCCAGAGATGGTATCTGAACTATCTCCCTGGGCAGCCTGTCCCAGTGCCTGACTACTCTCTTTTCAAATATCCAACCTGAACCTCCCATGGTGCAATTTTAGACCATCCCCTCTCATGATACTGCTAGTTACATGGGAGAAGAGACTGACCCCACCTTACCACAACCTCCTTTCAGGTAGTTGTAAGGAGTTGTAAGTTGTAATAAGATCATCCATGAACCTCCACTTCTCTAGACTAATCAATTCCAGTTTCCTCAGCTACTTAGGTCTTGTGCTACAGTCCCCTCACCAGCTTTGTTGCCCTTCTCTGAACACACTCCAGGGCCCCATTATCTTTCTTACATAAGGGGCCCGAAAGCGAATGCAGTACTCAAGATCTGGCCTCACCAGAGTTGAGCACAAAGGGCCAATCACTACCTTGCTCCTGCTGGCAATACAGTTTCTGATAGAGGATTCCCTTGACCTTCTTGGCTACCTGGGCACACTGCTGGCTCATGTTCAGCCAAGCACTGATCAATATCCCCAGGTCCTTTTCCTCTGCACAGTCTTCCAGCCACTCTTCCCCAAGCCTGTAGTGTTGCCTGGGCATGTTGAGACCAAAGTGAAGGACCTGACAGCTGGTCTTGTCGAACTTCTTCCTGCTGGCCTCAGCCAGGCAATCCAGCCTGTTCAGATCTCTCTGTAAGGCCTTCCTAGCCTCAGGCAGATCAGCACTTCCTCCCAGCTTGGTGTATTCTGCAAACTTACTGAGGGTGAACTCAATCCTCTCATCCCGATGATGAATCACAGAATCACAGAATCGTAGTGGTTGGAAGGGACCTCCAGAGATCATCGAGTCCAACCCCCTGCCAAAGCAGGTTCCCTACACCAGGTTGCACAAGTGTGATATATTAAACATATTGTTTAACATATTAAACAAGGTGGGCCTCAATACCAATCCCTGAGGAGTACTGCTTGTGACCAGTCACCAGCTGGATTTAACTCCATTCACCACCACTCTGGGCACTGCCCTCCCGCCAGTTTTTATCCAGAAAAGAGTGTACTTGCCAAGGCCACAGACTGCCAGCTTCTCTAGGAGAATACAGAAGGAGATAGTGTCAAAGACTTTACTAAAGTCTAGGTAGACTGCATCAACAGTCTTTCCCTCATCCACCAGATGGGTCATCCAGTCATAGCAGGAGGTGAGGTTGGTGAAGCAGGACATGCCTTTCATAAACCCATGATGGTTGAGCCTTGGGGGATCCCTTTTGTCCTATATGTGCCATGTGACCTCACTCAAGATGATTTGTTCCATAACCTTTCCTGGCACTGAAGTCAGGCTGACAGGCCTGTAGTTCCTTAGATCCTCCTTATAACCCTTCTTGTAGGTGGGAGTCACATTGGCAATCACTTCCTTCTCACTGCTGGCCATCCTGTGATCACAGAATGAAGCCTATGTAGTCCCTACCTGTTTATTTCCTACTTATTTCAGCAGGAGGTGATCTTTTTTTTTTTTTTTTTTTTTTTTTCCTGTGCTGCAAATGGTACCAGTAAAATAGAATAAAACAACGTTTCCTCAGAAAGACTGAGAGTACAGTTTCTTTTAGGTTAAATGACTGATCGCTTTTCACAAATAAGTGTGATTTTATGTTTTGCAAATATCATTAATGTTGATTTTGGCTTGTATCCACTATAGCTTCTCTCATTACATGAAACCTAATTCTCTTCCATGCTCATCATGTGGAAAAATATCTTAGCATTACTTACTTTTTTGGGGCTACATTTGTCATAAGATTTGATGTCAAGCAGCATTTCTTCCCCTCAAATGAAATGGCAGGGATTTCTATCAGTGTCACTATTATTTTTGACTGTAATGTAAGAACTAGAATCACTGTGGAGTTGTGCCTAACAAGTTCTCTGTTATTTCAGGAGCATCAGATATGAGGCTTGTTGTCTTGTGTATTCCTTTTGTAAGTTCGTTGTGGTGTGATGAGAACGAATTTCTGTTGAGTAAGAGTGTTTAGCAGCTGGTCTTCAGTCTGCTAAATTAAACACTCATAGCACATGCTATTGTCATTCTGGAGTATTAGATCTGATGATCAAGGTGTTTACTTCCAGCATTCATTTCTTATATGGAAGATTAATTTTGACAGGAAACTTTGTGGAGCAAGTTAGTACCAGTGTAAATAGATGTGATTGTATAATGCCTCAGTATTTTTTGATGCAGGGAATAAATATGAACTTGGATATAAATGCATGGTGTTTTTTTCAGGATGTTGTTTACGTTTTGCATGTTCTATTGGACTGTCAGCTTCCCACAAAAGATTTTTTTTTTTATTTTCTAAGGAGAAAAAATCTCGTTTGATTTCTATTCATACCTATATATTAATGTTTTGAGGATGTTAATTGACTAATCAAGGTCCTTGGAGAAGATCTGTATGAATTTTACCATACTCTAAGACTGTTTCAGTTGACTGGTTCCTTCTATAGTAAATTTTATTGTGTACTTAATTGTTCAGTCTATCATTAAAAAATGAAGATAGCATAAAATTAATCAGAATATTATTAATTTGATAGAAAGGATGAATAAATGTGCATTTTTCCTGTGCTACCTATTCTGCTACTCTCTGATTGAATGGTGACAGTGCAGATAATTTGCACTTAGTTACAAAACATTTTAAATAATTTTCACATGTGTTACTTGTCCTTTGTTACTGAATTCTCCTTACTGCCTCACTCTTTACTCTGTGTTTAGCTGGCTATTGAGAAGATAGGCATGTGAATAGAGAATGCAACTACATTAAAAAAAGAAAAAAATAAAAATCTGGACTGTGAAGACCATTAGGATCAATGGAAAATACTTTCCTGAAATTAACTTGAGTTTGGCTTAAAATCTGTATTGATATTTTTTTATCCAGAAATTTAAACAGGTGTTTTTTGTTTTTTGTTTTTTGTTTTTTTTTCCCCAAAAAAATAATTTGGTTACCATATAGTCAGGCTATTGCTCTTTGGAACTTTGTGGAAAAATTAGTATTCAGCTTTCTGAATGTGTGCACTAGAAGTAATATATCATCTAATGGTACCATGATTCCCACTCCCTTTTATGCATCAAGATACATCTGACTACTTTCATGTTGGTGGGTTAGAGACTTACTGCAAATCCTTGTATGTAGCTGGGAGCAAGAAATCATGTCCACTCTCATTTCTAACTTAAAGATCTGCAATAAATCTCCTGCAAATTTCAGGACCAAATGAGTGTGTTCTGGGCTCCTGTTGCTGCTGTCTGGCTTCTTTCCTTAGCAAGAAAATTTATTCATGAGCGATAGTAGCATGGGTGGCTTAGCTATAGTTGTTTACTCCCTCATCATGCATGCACATGATGGGCACATATTAATGTGAGCAAAGCTGGAAGTACTGCATCTCCAATCAGTGTTTACTTCCAGTGAATTTTCTGGTGAATTATCTACCAATTTCCCATGGAACAATGCCATCGAGTGGCTGCTGTCTGGCTTAGTTTCCTCATGGCTAGACATATCCCCTGAAATTATGCAAAGGCCTAGGCCATTCTGTGTTCATCCAAAAGACAGTCCAAAATCTCAGAGGGAAAAGGATTGTGATGAAGGCTCCACTCTTCATCTGTGCTTGCTGAACATATTTGGCAAGGAATGTCACCAACTGACCTTTCTCATGCTGAGCAGCTGGAGGAATTGTGTCATCCATATTTTATAAGGCAGAAGATAAGTCACTCTGTTCTTAACTGTAATATTTAATACTGTTTATTGTCTGTTTCCTTAAGAATACGTGAAACCGTAGGTTCTAGAAAAGCCATAAGCAAGCAAATTCATTTTTATTTAGATGAAAAAAAGGAAACCGTCTAACAGTATAAGTGGTTTTCTTCCCCTTAGATCTCCACATCTTGAAAAATTACTGAAGTATGCCACATTCTGCAGGTATCTTGATAATGAAATACAGTCATCACTTCAGTATTGGCAGCAACTGTATATGCTCCCTTTACTTATTTTAATTCCATGTTTGACCAACAGGGAGAAACAAGCCACAGTATGTTATTACGTATTTACTCTCTCCCATACTTTCATCTTTCATAAAGATCTCCAGTGCTATAAACTGCAAGTTCTTGAAAGATATAGACAAAAAAAAATAAATAAATAAAATAAAAAAATCTATGAAAGATGCTAGGAAATACTTGGTTCCTAACTGGGATTAGTACTAGCAATACTTTAAGTTATAAACAGGCAAATTCAGCAGTATGTTTTCATTAACAAAAGGCACTGTCCAGTTTGACCATCATCTTCTCAATCAGAGGAAATGTTCAGAGGTAGAAACAGTGTAGATTTTGCTAAATTATTACTCCTTATAATCTAAACTAATTGTTACTATAAAACCATACTGAGCGTACTACAAAGTTTACTATAAGCCATAAAAAATATAAAAAAACTACAATGCTAGTAGTAAATATTAACCTGTAATAATAATAAAATCTGTGGGGTGTTTTTTTTTTTTTTGTTTTGTTTTGTTTTGTTTTGTTTTGTTTTGTTTTGTTTTGTTTTGTTTTTTAAATTATGACATCTGATTGTGCTGGCAACATTGCTAGAATTGAGGGGTAGTTACTAGCTTCCTTTTTCACAACTTTTAATATTCTAAATAATAACTAATATGAGGAACAAGATCTCTGCATGCCCTTATGCTTCATTGTCTTTCTAAAGAGGCATTTTTAAAGAGGAAATTAGTCTTCATTTACTTTCCTTTCCACATGAATTTCTAACCAAAAACAAGAATCAAAATTCCAAATTGAAATCTTAAATGCAAATGTGTAGAGATTATATGCTTTTTTTCTCTCTCTGTTGTGCCCCCTAGGTTTCTCAGTCATTTTGAAATTTAGTTACTCTTACAAAAAGCAAGTACTGGATTTAGCCACAAAATGCTTAATTTGAACATCAGAGCTGGCATTAGTAGTGTGATTATGATACACAATGTTGTGCTAGGGCTCATTGACATACCATGCACTTTTTTTTAAGTACGTTGAGTTGGAAAGAAATATTGATACACCTTCAATAGCTATCAGTTTAGCAATTGCTATGGTAACCCACAAAGGCAGGGCTTCAATTCAGTCCCCAGTCTCCAGCTTCACTTCTGAAAAAGAGAAACGAAACTCTTACATCTATGGACACCCATGACATCCAGGACCATGACTGACAAGAAGAAACCATACCAGTAACCTCCAGTGGATATCATAAAAAGAAACACCTCATGCTTGCAGTGGACATCTCCCTGTTAAAAGGCACCAAGGCTCCTCTCTGCCAGTCTGACAGAGTCTCAAGAGACTTGCTGGCCCCAGGAGGCAAGGTCCAGGATCACCTTGTCAAGAGCCCAGACTACTATCCACTATAGTTCTTTCATTTGAGCATGCATGACAATGGAAGCTGGAACTTGGACAGAATCAAAAAAGACTATAAATCCCTGGAAGTGCAAGTGAAGAACACTGTTGCCCATTATCTTCTCCACAGTTTTGCCAGTTGGAGGAAAGAGGAAAGCCAGAAATAGATATATAGTGGATATCACTTCCTAGCTATGTGACTTGTGCTTGTGCAGGGGTTTTGGTTTTCATGATAATAGAAATTTCTATGAAGATTACAACCTATTAGGGAGGAGTGGGATCCACCTGACTAAAAAAGGCAGGGCAATTTTTAGCAACAGACTGTCCAACCTAGAGAGACAGGCTTTAGGCTGAAGTAGTTGGGGGTAGGGTCCTGAATCACAATGCTCACATCATTGCAACCATCTGGAGAATAAGCCAGGTCAACCAGAAAAATGGCAAATATTCCTTCACTGCTTCACATGACATGAGCCAGAAGGCCAGCCACCTCATGGGCAGATATAGCTGGGGGATTTTCTTGCATCCCTCTAGGAAAAGCTGCATCTTCTGCTCCCTTTACTTCCCTGAAGTGCCTGTATACCAATACACAGCAAGGGAAGTAAAGTGGAAGAATTAGAGATCTGTGTGCAGTTGCATGTCCCTGATCTCATTACAATAACAAAGACTTGGTAGGACAGCTCATATGACTGGAATGCTGTTATGTACTTTTTAGGAAAGACAGACCAGCAAGGTGAGGTGCTAGAGTTGCCTTTTATGTAAGAGAAAACTGGAATGTATCAAAATCTCCCTAGGAATGAATGACAAACGAGTGGAGAGCTTATGGATGAGAATTAAGGGACAAAGCAAATATGGATGACACCACTGTTGTTTACTACTGGCTGCCTCATCATGAGGAGGAAATAGGTGAGGCCTTCTATAGAGAGCTGAAAGTAGCCTCAGGAACGCAGTATTTGACACTGTTTCCCATAACATCTTTGTGGGTTTGACACTGTTTCCCATAACATCTTTGTGGGTAAGCTTGAGATAGATGAGTGGACAGTGAGAATCACTGAGAACTGACTGACTGGCAGATCTCAGAGAGTTGTGATCAGAGGCACAGTATCTGGTTGGAGGTTTGTAGCTAATGGTGTTCCCTAGGGATCAGTACTGGGTCCAGTATTTTTCGACATCTTCATCAGTGGCCTGGGTAGAGGGATAGAATGCACCATCAGCAGGTTTGCTGATGATGTGAACGTGAGAGTAGTGGCTGATACACCAGACGGCTGTGCTGCTATTCAGTGAGACCTGGACAGACTACGGAGTTGGGCAGAGAGGAACCTGTTGTGTGGTTCAACAAGGACAAGTGTTGAGTCCTACAGCTGGAAAGAAATAACCGCATGCAACGATGCAGATTAGAGTGCATATTAGGCCAACTGGAAAGCAGCTCTGTGGAGTGGGATAGATTTGTTCTGGGTTGTTCTGGTGGATAACAGGTTGACCGTGATCAAACAGCATGCCTTTTGTGGACAAGAAGGCCAATGATATCCTGGGTGTATTAAAAAGAGCATGGCAGCGTGTTGAAGGAGATATCTTCCCTCTCTGTTCTGCCCTGTTGAGGTCACATCTGGAATACTGCATCCAGTTCTGAGCTCCTCATTCAAGAAAGATAGAGAACTTCAAGAGAGAGTCCTCTGGAGGGGTGCAAAGATGATCGGGGGCCTGGAAAGTGAGAGACCTGGGAATGTTCAGCCTGGAGAAGAGAAGGCTGAGAGGGGATCTTATCAATGCTTATAAACATCTAATAAGCAGGACTCAAGTGGATGGGGCCAGGCTTTTTTCAGTGATGCCCAGTGTCAGAACATGGGGTAATGAGAACAAACTTGGGAAGTTCCACACAAACATGAGGAAAAACTTCTTTACTGTGAGGGGGACAGAGCCCTGGAACGATTTGCACGGAGAGGCTATGAAGTCTTCTTCGCTGGAGATATTCAAAATCCACTTGGATGCTTTCCTGTGTACCCTAGTCAAGAGAATCTGCTTTATCAGAGGGGGTTGACTAGATGATCTGCAGAAGTCCCTTCCAGCCCTTATAATTCTGTGATTCTGTGAAGAGGAAAGTGCATATAGATTGCTGGATGATGAAACAGCAAGATGAAAATCTGAAAATGGTTGCAGAAAGAATGCATATATTTTTTTCTTTTTTTTTTTTTTTTGTCTTCTAAGCTATTAATACCAAAAGTAATATCAGGATACTGCACCTTCAGAAAACTATCAACTTCAGGCACTAGTAATTAACATTTCTTTATTTAATGAAAACCTTCAAAATTAATTCTTGGAATTTCTTTTCCTCCAAAATACCTATTACACACAAAAGGATTTATTATTCTTCTCTGTTGATGCTGGTTCCCAGAAAATAAAACTCCTGTGTGTTAATGCCGGTGTACAAATACTATACTTCTAATCGTGGGTTAATAGAGGGTAGCAGAAATTTTGTTTAACCTTAATAAACTGAGCAGCTCATTCTAGAGAGATTCGTTAGTTTGTTGAGAATGTATGTTTCTCAGATCTCCTATGTGCATCACCATCTGTTTCTAAAGAATAATATACCTGTCTAGCCTCAAGCTATTTTGCCAGAGACTCAGGCAATTGGATGAAGCATCCAACGGCTAGATAAAGACACCACTGCTGTCTTCTTTAACCAGAGGAGCAATTTAAGCTTTCAAATAACAGGAAAGCATGAATTTCTGCATGGTAGCCATATAGGTACACCACAGTGTTTTGCTGGGTTGTGAGATATGAGGCTTGAAAATGAGAACAATTTCTGGGTTGTAAATTCACTGGTCAGTGGTCTGGCAATACCACTAGATACAGCAGGAAATATTTGGCTTGAGGGTTGAACAATTTTTTCATGTAAGGATTGGTTAAATTCTTCTAAATAGTAGCCAAAAATATACTAAAAACAAAACAAAACAAAACAAAACTGGGAGATACTGTATTTTCTATGAAGCTGTTAAAAAAGATTAACCTGAGAAAAATCTTACCCTAACAGTGTTCAAAGTTCATCTCCTTGCCTTAAGACTTGGTGGTCATGAAAGACAGATCTTAAATCCTGTGAGGTCTGAAGTTTAGTGCATGAGCTTTTGCATTAGCAGGATTCCATTTATGGAGATAAGTGCATTTGAATCCACAGGAATATCACTAAATTTGATAAAGTAATCAAAATTAAATGAAAGGACAGAAATTGTCATTGAAATTGTTGTTGACAGTATAGCCAGTGGTCTCTTTTTAAGTTCTCTCCACAAAGTTGCATGTGAGATAACAAAATATTGTATGGTGGTTAATGCACTGATCTGAATGCCAAGAGGTGCATGTTAATTCTGTCAGGAGGGATTGGTGCATCCATGAGTGCATAATTAATACAAAAATGATTCTCTGATGTACATGCTCAAAAAAACAGAGATCTAAGATGTGGTGCAGTAGTACTTCTTATCTGATTTGTACTCTTTTTTTGAGATATATCCTGTTGAAGTGGAAGTGTACTTCTGTGCTCTCCCTTCTCTGAAGCATTTCTTTACCTTTTATTAGCATGCATAACATGTCAACTGAGATGCTATATGTACTACGGATGCATTATAACACCACCTCACACATCCATAAAGATGCACCATCCAGAGTAGTGGATGCTGTACACTGTGTACCATGTAGTTCTTTGGTCTCCAACTGCTCACTGTTTTCCAAAGGCACTCACCTTCGATAAAAAGCTAGGTACTTTAATCAGTTGTGACCAAATAAGCTTTTTCCTTACAACAAAAATACAAGACTTACATTTCTCCCAGGGGTGCAGCAGTCTGGTACATTCGGGCTAGAGTTTTCAGGACATCCACCTAATGTTTCAAAACTTTGAAAAGTCTCTCTGTGTGAATTCTTGTATTTTTAACTATGTCATTGCCATTAGACATCACTGAAAGTTATTCTGTGTTTGTGCCTCAGTAGCCCATCTATAAAAGAGAGACTCAAGTACATTTTCATTAAATAGAACTAGTATACTTATTTCTTCTACTCCTACTATGGTTGCTGCCACTGGTACTACTGTTGTCATTATTTATGATAATATTCACTGAACCAAAAAATTGCATCAGAATATATAGGAGTGCTGGCCTCAGTAACGACTATGGTAGTAGCAATGGACAACAGCTAAATATAAAGATGAGGTTCGTGTTGAGGGAGATGCAAAATAATATAGATGCAGCATCAGAGCTGCTTGCTCCCAGTCAGTTTAAACAGGCATTATGAAAGCTAGTGATGAGGAGAAATTTGAAGGCGGATGATGCAGTGCCTTTGCATATGCTTATGAGGTGCTTGCTCCATGCATAAACAGAGGCATAAAAAGACAAATGTGGAATAAAGCATCATTTGATGGCATAATAGGTGCAGCCTATATCCACTTATTTTCAATTGCAGAGTATTGAAATATTTTTGAAGTAATGTCCGGAAGAATACTTAGAGAAAAAAAAAAGAGCTTTTTATTTCTCACACAGGATGTGAATTATTTTGAACTACATTATAAAAAGGAGTAGGTCTGGTCAGATGCTCTTTATAAACTGAAGAGTTACGATTTAAAGTACACAGTGGAAAACACATTTTTGGATTCTTTTGCTTTCAGAAGCAATTATCAGCCTTGAGCAGGCAAGACATCAAAACTATATTTGGAGACCTCTACTCCATCTAGTGATTGGCAAGGTTTATAATGATGGTTGATAACAGTACTAATATTCATTTTATTCCGTACTGACTGAATTTTATTTCTTCTTTATATTCAGATGCTGAATTTCTTTGCTAATGTACTCTCATACTGCAGTAATGAAAAAAAAATCAGTAGCCACTCAAAGGAGTGTAGTTCTTCTCTCCTTTCCTCTGCTCTGCAGACTGAAGTATCAACAAATTATGCTATGAGATTGACATAAATACTGTGCCCCTTGTACAGCCATCAAATAACTTGGTGGCTAAGAACAACCATTTAAATTTCAATCTGCCTGCCTTCACAAATCTCTCTCAGGGGAGCACTGAAGACTATTGGGTATTTTATCATCCACAAGCACAGGGTGTTTCATACTGATGGAATAGGAATAGTGTGATATGGTAAACCACTACTAGGGCCTCATTATCCACAGTGTTTCACAGCTCTAGGGAAGAAATATGATGCCTGAGGTGGAAGTGAGCTCTCCCTTTGCCAGAGCAAGTGCTGCTCCCTAGGAACTTTCAGAAGGCCCAGCAGACCACAAGCATGGATGAAGGTTGTGAGGGCCAAAGTTCATGGATGCTCACCACCTCCTCCAACAGCACCTTCCATATGCAGTGGGAGAATAATGTACTTACTTTAATGTACCTACTCTAAGGGAAGAACCAACAGAAACTTATGCCTCCTTTTGTTCCATGCTGGTCAGGTTATGAGAATGAAGTCTTAATATTTAGATCTTGGTGTCTTCCATATAAAAGAGCAAAAGCTTTAAAATTGGCTTCACTTTGAAGAAGTCCTAAACTATGAGGGTCCTGTTGTATGTCACAAGCCTGCAATTAAGAATTTATTTATGAAATCAACTGGGGATATAAAAATCTGCACTGATTTTCAGTAGAATTTGAATTTGGGCTAAAATGTAATGAATCAGAATTTGAAAATAAAAAAAAATAAAGACAAAATCAAAAACCCCTAGTGAACTGATACTGTTTTGTTATTGTTGTTGTTTTTAAAAAGATAATAAATACAAGACAAGGTGAAAAAACATTTTAAAGGCATTTTGGATATCTTGATACTAATAATACACCTCTTAGCAGAGGACAGTAGGAAAATTCCAACTTCATGAAGTCAGTCTTTTGGACCTCTGCAAAAGCTCAAGCCTTTGATTTACAGATTATGATATATACAGCTTAAGTAAGCTTCTTGGAAACATTTACGATGGACAATAAGCTATTTTATAAATCTATATGTTGTACAAGTAAACTGTAATTCAAATCAAAACAATATTGACTCAAAGTACATTGATTGTCCCTGAGCCACTACCAGTTTTAATAATAAAATTGCTGCAGATGCATGTTTGAAATGGCTTTGTTTAAAATCCCTGTTTTATTTAAAGTGCAGATGAAAACTACTCTGCAGTAATAAGATTTCCCTTCTCAACAGTGTGTATGCACTTGTTTATGTCAGTTACCCCCAGGTATCTGATTTTGAAAGCAACTTTGGCTTGATTCATTGAGCAGTTTATGCACCATTTGCATGCAGTTCCCCAAGTGTTATTTGAAGTAATTGAGTACATATTTTTATGATCTATAAAACAGTCCTTCAAATTTGTACACATTTGTACACAGAGGAAATTCTTTATGATGAACCTAACAGTTACCATCCAACTATGAGTAGCATCAAAAATCAGGGGCAGAGTGTTGTCAATGAAAGTGTCTGTTTTTTTCCTTTCCCAGCCATCCTTTTTAACATATGGCGGAACCAGAAGTAGAGGAAGATAAGGCTATTTTTTGAAGTGATGTAGAGCTTATACTATGGAATTGGGAACAGAATTGTAAGAGTGTGATGCTGATCACATCTTTCCAGGGCACAAGACCCTAGCAAGTAGCTTACAAGTTGGGGTAATGTGCAGTTGTCTCACTGGGAAGGGATCTGCTAGCAGTAAAAAGAAGTGATCTCAATGGCTGCATTCAGGCAATGCAACAAATGTATTCCCTGAAAGGAAAAATGTAACCAGTAAGCTCTGACTGTATTTGAGGTCTGCTTATGACAAGGAAACAAAATAATTATCTTAAAAAAAAAAGAAAAAAAATCCAAAGCCATACTCTTGTGAGATATTATCAGTGCAAATGTACAGTCCTAAAGGTTGCTAATTGCTTCTATTAAGTACTTGAGTGATTTTCTGCATCTTCGTTTTCTGTTTGACTATTCTGAAGAATTTCCACCTCTCTGTAACACTTTTAGTTTCTTTGTGAATTGTATAGATAAAATGCTTCTGTTCTATGTTTGTCTTTTCTGTTTTCTTGCTTTACGAGAAACATTTTTCAAATAGTTATCATTCTACTTGTTTTATTAAGAGATATAAATCCAGTACACATTGGGAAGCAATTCATTATGAATTTTCCCTTCTTTGCTGGTAAAATTTCATGCAAATAAATTTATATAGATGCATAAAGAAAAACATGAGTATGAATACATATATGGAAGGGAAAGCAGAGTGTTCCATTATTGATTCTTTTCTTTTATTGGATCTTTTTTTTCCCCGGAAATAAGGCTACATGATGTTATCGTAAAAAAAGGATAACGTTAGAACCTCACTTTGGTAACCTGGCAATGTTTTCTAAAACTTAATCACTTGTACTTCTTGTCAAAAAAGCCCTGTCCCTCCAACCCTTTTTATTAACCTTTCCATTTATAAATAAACCTAAGAAGCTAATTTTGAATAGGTAGCCAAGAGCAGTTTTAGGACCTTCTGATTTTCTTACAGATGAATAGAACTTACACAGCTTTAAAAAGAAGAAATCGACCTGCTTAAAGAAAGATCTTTGTTTTGAAGAAAACCTGCTGAGAAAGAAGAAATTGTAGAAATAAATCCGCAGCAGGTGTCTACACTTCCTGCTATGCATCAGTGTGCTTTCTATGCCAAATGTTTGTGACATTACAAAGAAGGATATCAAATGCCAACCAAGTGAAGAGCTGTTAGTGTGGTTCCTATAGAGATATTCAGAGACTAGGAACAAGGTACAGAAGCTGAGAAGTGTTCTGTGTTGTTTGATAGTCTTGTCTCCTTCAGGTGATCAGATGTGTTCTGCAAGATCGGGAAGCTTTAGACACCGCTGCTCTCTTATAAAATACATGAGGGAAAAATTCTAATAAATCTTTGGACTTCAGTAATCACTTATGCTATATATTTTAATTTTAATGGTGAAGTTTTAACACAATTTTTAAAATAAGTCCATATAAAGCAGAAGAAAAATTGCTTCCATTGAGATTTGTAAATTTGAACCCTGGTGCAAATATGATGTTAAATGGAAGCACAATAGCTAAACTGAAGTCCAGTGCCAGATTAGTACCGTATGGCAGGGTTATTAACAAGTTGCAAATTCAAGAATGACTCAGGACCACATCAATTACCCAAACGCATCATGAACGGGATAATGTTTTGGAATCATGGGGACCAGTTATCTCCATAACTTTAATTAGGCAAGGCACATTTTCTTGCTCTGTAAAAGTGTTTTCAAATTGCATAGCTAATGTGAAATATCAGCATGCATGTCTGTGCAAATACCCCTACCATCAGAGCATAGTCACAGCATTAAAAGGAACAGTATTTATCCATCACATAGCATGGTCCGTATATCTGTTCATTACCAAATAAAGTGCTTGCCATATAGTTTTACAAATAGATAAATACCATGAAAAATTTCCTAAATAAGGAATATAACAACTGTGTATTTAAGATAAAACAGAATATTTTTATTCACTTTTTTATCTAGTATTTCAACACCCAGATCTTCAGTTAGGAAAGAATAGATTAGGAATATCTCAGATGTTCTTAAATCCACAGAGGCTGATAAACAGCATGATGAAATATCAGAAATCTCAAAGATAACTGTATTTCAAATTCTGGAGAGTGAGATAATGGAAAACTAGAATAGAAAAGATGCAGAAAAAAAGTCTTTATTTGCCTAGAATTTAAGAGAGAGAAGATTAATACCCAGCGTGTTTCTAGAATATAAGAAGGAGAAGATTAACACTAAATATGCTTTCTGCAAGAATAAAAAGTGCCATAATCATTCACTTTTCACTATGGGAAACAACAGGCTTTGCGTGTAAGGAAAAACAAAAGTTTAAAAGTTCCAAATTCAGTGGGAATTTTATCTCTCATAATACTACTGTAAGCAATTTGATAATCCTTACCTTTTTAATTATGTAAAAAACTGCTTGGAAAGCCATTCCAGATAGCAACTGTCAAACTTGCACCATGAAATTGGGTGGAGATCTGTGGGGATCTCTTCAACTTCCAGCATCGTTCAGTAGCTTTATTAATGACATGACTGATGTAAGGAAATATGCTTCTCCTCAATGCAGATGGCAACATACTAGAAAACCTGGCACAATGTTCTTACTTCCAAAATTATCTCATAATTTGGAGATGTGATCTATCAGTAGGCTATTTCATTTAGATAGAAATAAGCAGCTGTACAAGAATGGAAGGAAAAATACACAGATTTTGCAATAAGGTTCTCATGATTGGAGGTTAAATATATGTCATTGGTATAAACCTTCTATAAATATGATAAACAACATACAATGGTATACATAAAATGGTATTAGCTACAAAACATGAATTAATAAATCTTATTCGATACAGTATAAGAAGTGCATTTGATTTGTCTTTAAGTCAGTAAATTTACAGTCCCTCAGTTTAGGTCTGTGTTTGCATGATGAGCTAAGAATAGATGAGCTTGTCATTTTATACATTTCAGTATGTTGAAGCTGTTAAAACCTTCTCTCACAGACAGACACATAACTAGATATTTTTTTCTTATTTGCAGTGTTATCATAGCATGAAATTGCTTTATTTATCGAACTGCCTCATACTTATTTCAGTTTCAGAAGAATAATAAGCAAGTTTGCTAATCAATAACAGTAGCTAGTTCAGACAAGGGTGAACCTGAAGAATTATTTTAAGAGCCTGATATGAATTTGGAGAGAAGGAATGGATTATAAACCTCATTCTTTGAGGGCTAAAATAACCAGAAATAATAGTATTCAAGTAATGCAGTTTTTAATTAATGGACAACGCTTATAAACTCAATTTCTTGTTAAAAAGTGGCAGTGTGTTCAAATTGAAGATTGCCCATAAATAGCGTAATGTTTGGTATACGTGGTGTCCAACTAAGAACGGCATGGATCACAGTGTGGAGTCCAGTGGAGGGCTGCAAAGATGATGAAGAGCCTGGACCATCTCCCTTATGAAGAAAGGCTGAGAGACTGGAGTCTGTGAAGCCTGGAGAAGACTGAGGAGATCTTATCAGTGTTTATAAATATCTAATATGTGGGAGTCAAGTGGATGGGGCGAGGATCTTTTCAATGGTACCTAGTGACAGAACAAAGGATAATCGGCTCAAGTTGGAACACACACATACGTGAAGAAAAACATGTGAGGGTGACAGAGCACTGGAACTAGCTGCCCAGAGGGGCTGTGGAAATCTCCTTCTCTGGAGATATTCAAGACCCATCTGGACACTTTTCTGTGTAACCTACTCTAGGGAACCTGCGTTAGCAGATGAATTGGACCAGATGATCTCCAGAGGTCCCTTCCAGCTCCTATGATTCTGTGATTCTGTTTCTCATTTTTACCAATTAGTTAAATTTCAAATGTCCAGTTTTATTTTGGCTTTGGCTGTTTGGTTTGGTTTGAAGCTGGAAAATTTTCTGCATGCATCACATTCCTTAGTATAACCCTTTTGGTCACATTTCCTTTGATGTGCACCAGGATGTGGTTGGCTTTCTGGGCTGCATGCTAATCAGCACCACCTTGGCTGTATTTTGCTCCTCAACATCTAAATGGATGGGAAAACACCATTTATGGCACTCAAGAAAAAAAAAAAGAGAGCGAGCTCTATTATGGAATTATTCTAATTGAAGTGTCAATACATGTCTCAGAATGGAAATTTCATTGCTGAATTAGTTGTACTAGGATAACGTAGCAGATAACTTCTGGCAACAATGTTCTTGGTATAGGCCATTTTAAAATGAGAAAAAAAATAGATCAGATTTTCTTCTGGACACTCACTGAATTGTGGATAGTCTAAAATGAATCCTAGTAATAAGCAAATGTGGAGAAAACCTGCTGTAAAAAGTTAGCAGGCAAGCAGAATTCCAGAAGAGTGTTAATCTCCCATTACTGGTGTTTTCTGTGATTTCAAAACTTTGCTTTTGCAGTCTTTTTCAGAGTGTTTTTCAGCCTACAGTTATATATGTATTTGAATGATGTACAAAAAAGTATACATTGGCATGAGATGAAGCCCTGCTATCTTTTCTGGAGTGAGTCCTATCAGGCAACAGAGCTATAGCTGTGCCTCACCCTAAAATAAGGTCATCTATCTTCTGCAGGAGATGCTGTAGACTCGTTGAGGTTGCATGTGAGTGCTGGTATGAGAGACACAGAAATCAGATAGACAATGACATGCCTGCTATAAGAGCTGAATTAGCAGCTGAAGACATAAATGCAACATTGGTCATGACAACAATACTCAGCTCTCTTGCATGCTTGAGAAACAGCACAGCTTCTGTAAATCTTCAACAAACTTCATTTTCTGAAGTCATAGAGCAGACTGTTTGCTAAACACAGAGCTGAGATGTACACAGACCTTGATTAGTAACAGAATGATGCTTCTGAGAGATCCCTCATACAAATCATGCTGTCTGCTATCTATATGATCCCTGGAACTTCTAGCATCAACACATAGGTGTACATAAACCTCAGATGTGGGAGTACAAGTCTTTCATCATGGCGGAAATAATTCTACTGAACTTATTATCTGTGATAGTTTTAGACAGCATCTGTGCTTAAAGGCAGCACCAGGTGAAAATACCACGGGTACTGTAGAGACAGACAGCAATAACTTTCTTTACCAAATAAGTCATCCTCCCTCTCGGGCTGGAAGGAGGGCTGTCAGCTTGGGCTGTATTCTCTTGACAAGTGTGAAATTCTGAAATGTGGCAGGAGTTTCACAGGATTGCTGAGGCTCTGCAAGGTTAAGCGTCCGGAGGTGAGACAAGTACTGAAAAACATTTGTTTGAAACCAGGCAAATATGGAAAGAAAATTCATTATGAATCCAGAATATCCTATTTATGTTTCTTGAAACAATGATTCATAAAGACATGAGAGACAAAAGGAAAGAAAATTAAGCTTAATGTACTTGGCAATCAAATCTTCCTGTCCACTTCTAATAATAAACTCTTCACTTTTATTAGCTTTCTGCATTTAGTGAGGGGAACTGGCCCTCTAATTTGAAGCGTGGGGCTGAGAGGTGGCAATATGCAGCCACAAGAAATGTGATAATCTCTTTCAGCACCACTGAATTCTTAAATTGGCTCAGCCTGACTTCTGTATTTGCACCTAGTGCCCTTTGTTCTCATCATTTTCAAAGTGGCAATGCCCCTTTGATATAGCAGATGTGGCTTTTGTTGTGCTTGACCACACTGCTAGCAGGTCAATAACCCATCTGAGAGGCAAAATGCCTTTTTTTCATAGGTAGGGCAATATATCTGTATTCAGGTGAAGTTTTTCATCCACTGGAGCTAATAATTCCCACAAACATTTAAGTCAACAGCTGTTTGTGTAAACAGATATTAATGAGGACAATGCATGTGGCTCATTTCTGGCTTATGAGTGAGATAAGAGTGCTGCCTTTATCTTTCTTAAGCCCCATGAAAGTTGGGCTGCTGATTTTCTGACCATAAGACAAGGTTTACTGTATATTTTTCTGTCATCCAGGGCTTAGTGACTCCTGAAAAATACTCCTTTGCATTTAGAAAGTCTTGAAAACTATTTACTTCTTGGTCTCTGAATCAGGGTTTCCAAGTCCCATAGGTCAATGTAAACATGTGCATGAAATAATCATGGCAGTGCTAAAGGAGGCATGCTCTATTTCCCAGCCTTTAGAAAAAAGTAAATTGTTTTATCTGATTATGTGTGTGCTCCAGATGGACAGTCTGAAAGTATTTGGATTACAACACCATTTAAAAGTCAAGCACTGACAATGAACAGCAAAACTGTAGGGTTTCCACAGCATAGATTCATTTATTATTTATATAATTAATTAGAAGTAGTATTAGAAGTAGGATTTGAATGTAAGTATGTTCCTCATGTTATCTGAAGAAAAATATTGCTTGATAGGATGCTTGTTTACTGCAGCTGTCTTGGCCCTGATTGAAAAATTGACGTCTGAACCAAGAATAGAACATATATTGTGCTATATGCCACATACAAAAATACTTTTCAAATTATGCTATTTCCTCATAGTTAAACTAATCTCATCTTTCCTGGCTCCTGGCTGTATGAAACAGTTTTATCCTTAAGGGGGAATTTGCATAAAGCTTTTAAAAGTCTTAATAGCTATAATAATTTTAATCTACTATGAAGTACTTACAATATATAGCAACTTGAGACATTTGTGTAAAAGGTAACAGTATGCTGTATCTTCTAATCCAAAGTTTAATGAAGATATCAAGTATAATAGTTTTTAAATTTTTTTCCTACTTGCATCTGGACATTAACTTTTATTATTTTTTTCCACGGGCTGAATGACCATGACAAATGAAACCTTATCTTCACACTCAGTGACATAAGTTCTATGCAGATGTTTTATTCAGTGTCGTTTCTGAGACTGCAGCATTTGCTTATGCTTGAGACTTCATCCTGCCATTATTCAAATCAATTTGCAGCTGGGTTCAGGACTTCTATTGTCATTGGTAGGTTTTATTTGTTTACTGGAATTTGAAAGACAGAAAAATATAAGTCATCATCTTCAGTTGCTATTCATTCAGTGATCATTCTCATCAAGAGATCCAGAAGATCTGACATGAAGAACCTGCAGCTGTCCCAGAACAAAACATGCATTTTACATAATACCAGCCTCACACAGCTTTCTTCCCTCAAGTGTCCAGACGAGATACCACAGCATACAATTAATGCAAATCTCTTAACAAAATGTGGTATAGAAAATTTTTAAGGATTTGATGCAATTCATCTTTTTGATCAGGAAGATATTTTATAATAATGATTTTCGTAGTCTTTGCTAACTGTAAAATTTTACAATTACTATGTCAAGAAAACGTCATTTTGGTTTAATGTTGCAATCTTTGGAAGTTTGTACCTTACAGTTGTTACAAGATGAGGTAAAACCTTGTAAATATATAATGAACTCTGCAAGATGGTGTGGAACAATAAGAAGGTTTGTATGTCACACAAGTGGTGGCATGCTTGTGCTGAGGAAGCATTAGGAAAATTCTACTGGATTTGATTCAACTAATGCAAATTGAAAAATGAGAATATCCGTCTTATCATTAATTCTAACATGTACAAAATATATTTCTGATTAAAATGAAAGAATGATATTTAGCATTTCCTATAAAAAAGAAAAATCAGATTTTTTTTTTTAAAATATAGCATCCAAATCTTAATTTCAGTGTTATTATTTCTATTTTTTTTTCCTCATTAATTTCAGCATATTTAGAGATAAGATATATTTTATATAAAAAACTGCAGAAACCTTATTAACTATAGTAAATTTTATTTCCTTTTTTTTTTTTTTTTTTTTTTAAAATCCACATCTTCACCACTTTTCCCCAGGCTTTGTTCATAGGAAAAAATTTCTACACTAATATGGGTTCAATTTTTAAAAAATATGTATTGTTTAACATAAAAATCATGCAGTCTATGCTCTGCAGTTAGAATCTACTAGATTTCAGCTGTATAATAATATGTACGGTTAGGCAATGATAGTCTTGTCTTTTATCAGTGAAGGCAAAGAAGGAATTTTTTTTAGAGACAATGGTGATGTATTTTATAGCATTTGTTATTGGTATCTTAAGGGCTGAACTAAAATGTGAATAAATTAGGAGAGTCATTGTGTTCTTGCAATTTATGAGCTGGTCCAGCTTCACCTACCAACACAAATACCATAAGGTAAATAAATCTCTGTTAGATCCCTGACACCCACTTGGAGGCTGCAGAAGGAGAAAATATATACCCAGGCATAATATGGTTCCTATTTGCTCTGTAAACTTCAGATTTGTGCTGTTTATGAACATCAGGACTGAATAGCATTCTGCGTTTCTTCCTTTTCCCATTTCTTGCCTCTCTCACTATGCATTTTCAGAAAGTAAAGTTCATAGGTTGCTGAGGATACTGCAGGATTTCCACTTAAAAACTTTATTCATTGTAACATTTCATTATATCATTTCCTCGGAAAAAAAAATATATCTGTTTAGATATTTAATATTATATTGTAGTTAAACACTTTTTTTTTTTTTTTTTTTTTTTTTAATAGTAACTCTTCCATAGTGACTTAAATGCTTTCTCTACTGATGTGAAAAGGTTGTTTCTCCATGTCTTCACAGTTTATACAGTCTTGCATATGCTTTGCAATGGCAGTGATACAAGTGAACACATTTAATGATGATCTTCTGTCCATGTAGCTTCGATTCCCTGCTTGTGTGTAGCCTCCTCTTTGTAGAAAGCTTGCTAATCTTTTCATCATTCCATATTCTACTGTGGTCATTGCTCAGCAAACTGACCATTTTGGAACATGATGAGGCTAGGGTTAAAGTAAGGAAATGCAAAGTTAAACTGAGCTTGCTTGTGTGAATGAAAGCATCTCCTTTTGTAAAAGATTTTCAAAACTGGGTTTTACAGTCTGGCTACTTGGAATTATTTTCTCAGATTACAATGAAAATATGGAGACATCTCTGATGGTTTTCTGCATTCACTAACTTTCTACTACATGAGTCTACTTAATTTATTTATTTGCAAGACTACTTTTCCTGCATTTCCATCAGTTTGGCCTTTGAAATACTTTCATGAAGCATCTATAGTCTTTACATAGCCAGCCAACAACAAGCTGCTGTTTTCTGTTTATTTTCCAAATGATAAGGAGCTAATTTGCATCCTCTCCTTTATTTATTTATTTACTTATTTACTTTTTATTTTATTTTATTTTATTTTATTTTATTTTATTTTATTTATTTCAATAAGAAAAAGTGAATTCTGGTAGAAGTCTCAACCTGAAAATATGTTTACTTTTCTCTTAGCCATTAGATATTCCAGTAGAGTTTAATAAACATACTTCTGTTTGGAGAATTGCTATATATAGGCAGAAAGAAAGATTTCTTCAGGTCATAAGATTTTTTTAGGTTGTTTCATCGTATATGGACAACTCAGAAATAGCTTATTTTTAATTCTTCAACCTGCAGTGAGGAAAAAAAAAAGTCTTTGCACTTGTTTAAGATTTAACGTAATTTGAAAGGTTTGAAAACTTCACGCTGCAAATCCTCCATTTCTAGATTTTAATTGAAAGCAAGCAGTGTGCTGGTGCACAGTACTCCCGATACATGCAAATATATGTGCACCTGTCTGCAGTGGAACTCTTCACACTGATAGAAATGTTGCTGTTTACTTCAGTGATTGCCCATTGAAATAATGATAGTACATTTATATTTAAGTAGTGGCGTATATTTCAAATGATCTTGAAGAACCTTATTATTGTAAGGCTTTCTGTCAGTCATGAGGAATCCCTAGTGATTTCAGTTCATCGTGCTGCTCACATTTCATCACAGAAATGGGGATATGGAGATTTGGGAATTTGGAGAATAATCTTTTGAGACATTTTGCAGGCCTCATCACCATATGTGTTAAAATCTGCCAGTTTTTGAACTACACTTTGAGTAGGAAGTAGCTTGTAACCAATTTGGTGAGGTGCAAGCAGAATAAGTGCATGGGTGGAAAAGAAGCAAGACTACCGGGCTGAAAGGGCAGTAATCACTACTGCAAAGTTTAGTTGGTTATCAACATCTTTCCTTAGGGATTGGCAATAGAGCCAATACTGAGTCATTTTTATTAACACTAAAGATAATGGGTTGGAGTATCCAAAAAAATTTCAAATGATACCGGATTCCTTGGGAAGAAGGAATGCTATACAGAAAAATCTAAACAAGATGAAAAAGTGGGCTGACAGGAACCTTGTGGATTACAACAGAGGCAAGTGCAAAGTCCCACATCTGGGATGAACAACTGCATGGAGATCAGGCAGAGGGTTTCCAGCAGAAAACATGGGAGTCCTTGCAGACAGCAAGCTAAAGGGGAGTCACCTATATGAACTTGCAAAATACCTAAACTTTTGTTTGCACAAACTGATAATTTTTAAAGTCTTATTAGCAGATCTGAGAGAGAAATATAAAAACATATCAACAAGCAGTTGACAAATATAAAAAATGGGATGTTTTAGCTGCTCTCTTGCTTCTCTTCTCTTTTTTCTGTGAAAAACAGCTTACCATTAACTCCACAGGAAAAAAACTGAAATATCTGTGGTACTCTGTATCATTATATAATATTCTAAGTTATGCCTCTGAAAGATTATTACACCATCCGAGATGCAAGGGTTTATACTAAAAGTATAAGACTTGGAGACTTGCTTGAGGGAAAAGTGTTAGGTTCCTTAAAATTTCTGTAAGATTTCTGAAAGGAAACCACTTTAAAAAGATAAAATATGCATTCTTCTGCCTTCTTTGCATCAGGGGCTGCAACATCACGAGACACATAATACTAAAAGAGAATTAAATTTAAATGAATATTTTACTGTACTTTTTGTTTTATTTGATTCAAAAATGCATCCAGAAATGCATCTGATGTGATCCCAAGCTGTTCACCAAGATGACCACTAATGTGATCCCAAGATGGCCGCCAGTATAATTTAAATTTACTTAAGTATTTTGTTTATTTTAGAAAAAAAAAAAAAGAAAAAGAAAACAAAGCTTCATCAGCTTACTTTAGATTTTACTTCAAAGCAAGCTGCCCCCTGGAAAGACTGCAGTCTTCTGATATTTGGGACCGGAAGTAGATACACTATTTTTTGAGCTGGTACTTCCAGAGTAATTTTCTACAGCTTTCATTCCACGTAGAAATTTAGTATTTTTCTTCTAGTACATTTAGCTGGGAAGGAAGAAATATTAGACTAATCATTGAGGGATCAGACTGACTTTTCAGGAGTATAATACTGTTGTAGCCATGAAAAACCTACAGCTGATTTGCAATGTTGGACTACAACGTGCCAATTTAAACAATAAATGAACTCCTGAGATCCTATCAGGTACCAGGTATCACATTTTACTGGTACTCTGTGGGTTGTAAATCTTCAAGAAGAACCTGTATACCAAGAAAAGGTTTAAGTTACAGTTTTTACATAAATATTCAGTACTAAATTTGTGCTTTCATGTGTGTTAAGAAGGAACTGTATTGCTCATTTTACGCAAATAGCCTTCTTCACTAGTAGTTAGTGAAACCATCCCGTGCCTTTTTGTCTTTCTAAACAGACTTCTTCAGATATTTTGTCACATCTGAAACTAATATATTGCCATTCAGAAATTGCCTCCCAAAAGTATATGGTATGATCCAGTTATGACCCATATATCTAGGAGTTATGCATTGTGAGAACTAAATAAATAAGACTTACAATAGGGTCTATAATCCATAGTATAGAAGTACCATATATGACCATCATTAAGGATGCATGTTTAGTTAATTCAGAGATGCTCAATCAAACTTGTAAAAAAGTTCCTCTACTAAAGCAAGGCAGGCATCAGTACTGTTAGATGCATAAGTAACTGCTGTATAAAATTGCTGCATTTTCCTTGCATTATATTGTCATATTTTGTCAAGTACCATGTATGCTTATAGAAAAATGTGTAGGGTCATTTATTTTGCACAGGATATCAGTGTACTGGGAGATAACTTTGTGACAGCTAAGCCTGAGAAGAAGCATAACAGAAAAGCCAGATGACCTCTTGTGGAAGTGACTCAGCATTCAAAGTCTTTCCATTTTCTTCTAATTTATTGTGCAGTCACCATTTACTTTGCTATCAGAGGAATCCCTTTGTAGATTTCTTCAACTTGTCAATACAGTAAGACTAACTTTGGATGCTGAGAAATTTTATTTATTTTTATATTCATTTGAATGTGCAAATATGAGTGTCTGATGGAATAAATTTGGTATGCCAGTTCTAGGGTGCCTATTCATTAGTGTCCTTCTGCTGCTCAACATTTTATTAATGAAGGAACCCATCACCCCCCTACTAGCAGACATTTAATTCCTTCTCAGAATCTTTCTTGTTTTCCACAGTCCTTTGCAACTAGCTTCTTTATGGAATCAACTATAACAAAAGTCCTATTTCCATGGGTCAATTAAATACCAAATATTGTTATTTCACAGCTACAGCTACTTTTAAAATGTCTCTGAACTTTGATTGATTCTAAGATGATTTCTAGGGAGGGGATTGGATGCTGAAGATCTTATTTTAAAAGAAATTTATTTTTACAGCAGATCATGACCATAAAGATGGAAAATGAACTATAGGATGAAAAACTAAGAGCATGACTCTTCAGCTCTCTTTTGCTCAGGCCTCACTTTTTACAAGCAGTAACTGTTAGCTCTTTGTGTAGTACATGATATTTTGAAAATAGGTTTTTATTTTCATGATGCATGTTTCAAAAGTGATCAGAGAATGCAGATGCACATCTATGATCAGTTTCAGGTTTAATAAAGAATGGTTAAATACCTATAACTATTCTAGACGCAATTAAGTATTTTCAATATTTTGAGAACATCTACAATATTTTGAGTACTGAAATAAAGTACGGTCAGGATATTTTGTAATGGATCATACAGTAAGTAAGATACAACATATGTATTAAATATTCTCTGTAATTCAAGTTGGAAGTAAATTTTTTTTAAAGTTTTAAAACTATTTTATATATCTTCAAAGTATGAATATATTAAAATGCATTTTAATATTTACTTGTTTGACCTCTCTGCTTTTAAAGGTCACTTTTATCCTTCAGACTGGTGAAATTACTGAGATAATAATACCTCTTTAACATATAGTGGGTGTTCACTGAAGAACAGGTGGCAGAAAGTTTAACAGAATGTATGTTGTGGGACCTAAGAAACAGTTGGTTTTGTGTTTAATTTGTGCTGCATGTCCAACTTCATCTACCAGTTCAACATCTGCTGTGGAAGCTGGGTGGGTACATGAAAAGACTTACAGTTCACCTCTAACTTTATTATGTTAGTTATTAATTTAACCATTGACATTCAGTATATCCTTCTCATATTTTGACTTTCTGGGATTCTTTTTTTTTTTTTTTTAGCTATGACAACTTGATCCATGATGCTTTAGATGGTGGGTAATAGATTGTGAACTGTCTCTAAATCAAAATTAGGTGACCCGTAACTAAAGAGGAAAAAATGACTATGCTCAGTAACCTTTGCATATGTGTTACTAATGCTTTGATGGAAATTGTTTCATCGCCCTGTAAAATATGAGAGGTATGACATTTGAAACACTTACTCAGTACTTTCGTAACCCACAGTTCTGAACAAAAGGTAAAGACATCTGAGTGATAGAGCAGTGTGCAATGAAGTTTTGTAACACTGACAATAGATTATGTAGGATTATCTTCTCTGAACTAATTCATATGCTTGTCTAGACAGGGCAGCAGTGGTGGGTGGTAGTGGTTGGAATTGCTTGGACTGTTTTTTTTTTCTGTGATCACTTCTGTCAGGTCCTTTCCAATTTACTGTGACTGCAAGGCAGTCACATCAGTTTGGAAATCCTGAACCGGAAAAATCAAACATTATTTTTCTTCTTTGGGATAGTTCTGTCAGGTAATGTGAATGTTTATTAGATGGATAAAAAGGAAAAATGTTACTGTATATGTTTTCATACATGCATGCATACATATGAACATAAATGCTTTATACAAGAAGACAAAGCTCCTACTTCTGTATTTAACAGTATTTACCAGGTTCCCTGCTGATAGCAAAATTTTACATTGGTTTCATCCTTTCAATGTAATTCTATGAACGTGCCTTTTAGGTCCTTTTACTGTACCACTTAGCTAGTCTCAGTATAAGGACATAAATCTATTAGAGAGCGTCCAAAGGAGAGCTGTGCAGATTGTGAAGGGCCTGGAGGCTGAGATGTATGAGGAGCAGCTGACATTTCTTGTTCAGCCCAGAGAAGAGCAGACTGAGGGGGCCTACAACTCCTCACAAGGGAGCATAGTCAGCACGAGCTCTACTCTGTGGTGACAGTGTCAGGACCTGAAGGAACGCAATGGGGCTGCAACAGGGGAAAATTGGGTTGGAGATTAGGAGAAGATTCGTCACTAGACAGTGGTGGTCATGGAACAGGCTTCCCAGGCCAGTGGTTGTGGCCCTAAGTTACTGGAGTTCAAGGAGCATTTGAACAATGTTCTCAGACATAGAGTTTTTCAAACTTGGGGTCTTGTGTTGAGCCAATTGATGATTCTTGTGAGTTCAACTTGGATGTTCTGTGACTCCATAATTCCATGTTTCTTTGATTCTATGATTCTGTGATCCTTTCTGTTAGCATGTAAAACCATGTAAAATTCTTACTAGCTTGTTAGAAAGAAGGATCTACTCATTTCATTTCAAGATGTATAAACAACTTAGGAAAGTCATAATATACAGTTCTGGTCTAGGCTATTTTTGTGTTTATGTAAGTCACTAAGTTTGAAAATATTTAAGAACAGCGTATGGAGCCATGAGCCATGGTACAAATATTTGCTTCTGTTGTTACACTGAATGAACATGACTTTTTGTTAGTAGCACCAAAGTGCTGCTTCTGTATACACTACTTCTGGAAAAGCTGCAGCTTTGGTGGAGAACGTTCAGCTGACAGACAAAATCCAGGGTCTTGACCCAACATGTCTAGATAAGTTGCAGGGTTTGTAACTATGGGGAAAAAATAAGTAATTCTCCATAAACATTTGCAAGCAAATGATGACTGTACTTAGGGAAATAATGAAAATATACTCTTAAACAAAGATAAAATTTCAAAAGAGATACATGTTTTGGCATGTGGCCAATATATTCTGTCTGGAATGTTTACATTATAATATAAATATTTTACTGTTCTTTAAGATTTCATTTTCCCATGCGCTGTCAAGGTGTAACAATTTAGTACATAGAAGCAGTGCCATAAAGTGAGATTTGGGCAGACTACTAACCAAAGACAATATAAACTAGAACTCTAAGTATTTTTTCTCCTATTATTTTCTCTTCAATGCCTTTCTAAGAACACGCTATTTTTTAAAAACTGCCTGGACCAATACCGTAAAACTTCAATGCCCAGGTGCTCCATCTGTCCATATTTTCATGGAATAAGTAAGTTTATTAATGAGCTGTTAACAGATTAAAAAGTGTATAAAAGAATTTATTGTCTGGTGATTCATTCTGCATTGATTTAAATGTTTTGCCTTGGATGAAAATGTTCAGGTTTTAAACAATAATCCATGTCTTTTTAATGTCACATCTTTCAACCTAATAAGAATAATAATTATTTTCAACAGTAGGAGATAGTATACTGGAATATAAAATAGTAAATATCACGTTATGATCAACACCTGAAGGTGAATCTTGAAATGTAAGTAATATAAATGGCAATCTAAAAATAATATATTTGCTGTATAGGAAGGCAGTATGTGATGCTATAAAACTAAAACAAGAAAAATAAATTTACATTACAGTTCTCACTGTGAGGTCATCATATTTCTTTAAACATTCTTTATACTAGCATACTACAGTTTTTTATCACTTGTATTTGTTTGCTTTAGTAGTGGAATACATGAACATTCCAACGTCTAAATACTGATTCATCATCCAAATGGGAATAGAATTAATCTGAAAATAATGTGAAAGTGAAGTCACTGAGTGCTGTAGCTTTAATGCTAGTCTTTGGCTTGTACTACTGCACTGTCTTTTGAGATAAAGCAATTTTTCCCTAGTTTCCCTTTTTAGTTCCGAGATGATAAGATTCTCCTGTGGTCCTGCAGGAACTAATGTAATATTTATTCTATGGGTATTTTACAGATCAGACTGATAGTAAGTTGTGTGATGTGGGTGGCATCTAGATAGACTGAGTGTTTATTTCTGTGTACACTGCTAACATATGAAAATCCTATTTTAAAAAAAGTCAGCAGGTTTTTTCCAATCAATTAATCATGTTTTCTTTGTAACAAACTGTAATGTCAGATGTGAACGTGACTCCCAGTGCCCCCTGCCAAGTACACAAACAAACCACCTAATCATCAACATACAATTGCATTTTATCCATAGCAACCTCAACACTTACCTTTAAAAATGCTTCATTAATGAGAATACCGGGAGAATTCTTTGCATCTTGAAAATTACAGTGATTTAGAAATATTTAGTATTTCATTTCAAGCTTCTATCCTGCAGGGAGTCATTCTCTTTGGTCATTCAACTGGTTTTATTTTTTTTGCTTTTATTTCTTTGTATTTCTGAATTGATTTTTAAAGATTTTTTATAATCTCTGTGCAGAACCTGAATCTAAACATTTAAGAAGTGAATCTTTTAGCTTTGTGGTTTTGGTTACTTATGTTTGTTGTTTGTTTGTTTGTTTATTTGTTTTTGATGTCTATAATGATATGAAATATAAACCAGTGTACAACCATATATATATAACACAGCAAGAGTGTTATTTTCCTGCTGTTTTTACTCTCATTTCTTGCTAAAGAAGAAGACAAACTAGATTCTTCTATTTTGCTTTCCTGAGAATGCTTGTTCCATGGCATGCTTGGCAATCAGGGCTGTGCACTCTGGTCTGGGTACCAAGACAATGGATTCAGTAGTGCAAAAACTTTGGTGACTGCACCAATTCTGTCATACCCCACATCCCATAATTTCTTCATCAGCAGCACACCATTTTAAGAAAGAAAAAGTAATCTAGTGTCTCCTGTCCATCCAAATCCCCAAGGCAGTTACAATTCAGCTCAGAAAAATTACTGGAGGGGAAATCCTTGGCAACCAGTTTTTGCACACTATTCTGCAGTGACCTGAAGAAGACAATATGGTAGATAAAGCTGTCATGACAGTGCAAAAAAAAATTTCACCAGACCTAGACATAACAGTGTTGTGTGTGTCGTACCACCATCATTTGAAACCACAAACATCCGCAGTTTGTAGTATGATTGCCACTGAAAACAGTAAGGAAGTTGCTAACAGCTCTGCCACTCCTATTTCTCCCTCACATCATAATTCCTGGCACGAAAATAAAGCCACATTGATTGTTTCAATTCCTGTATAGTTTCTCCTAAGCAATGAAGGTTTTTGTGGAGCACTTAGAAAAGAGATACCGTGTTTTCTTTCTTTAACTGGCAAGGAAGCCATCAGTAAGAGGTAAATTCAGTGACATTATCTTACTGTCCTTGTCCTTGTTCAATTCTTCACTTATTTGGAAATAAAAATAATAAAAAATTTAATACATTTTAGAGAAAGGTTAATCAGCTAGTGAGAGGTTCCAAATACTCAGGTCACTGTTGTTCCACTGGTAGTGTTCCTGACAATTCAATATTTGAAGAGATAGCATTGCTTATGTTTCCTTGTCCCAGGAATATTAATTGCTGCTTCTGTGTAAATGTGTTTTATTTGAAAAGGTATCAGGTTTGCAGTGCCAAAATTTCGAACTTATCATTGTTGTCTTCATGTTGCTTCTTTTAACAGTGAATACAAAGTGTACAAAAGACATTCTTCTGTGCTTGCAAGTCAGAGGAAGAAGAACAGATAGAAACACGTAAAAAAAAGCCCCTAGCTGAAACAGCCTCTTAACTGAAAATACTCTTTCACAATCCTATGAAGTACAGGTTTAAGAAGCCACAACATTCCTTTGTGAGCCTTAGTTTGAATTTTTGGCACAGAAAAGGCACTTTTTCTTCCTTTGAGATAGCTTTTCAATAACAAATGTCTCAATGGGAGTACATGAGAAATAGTTTAAACATTTTTTGGATTGCTTTCTGTTGAGATGTGGAGTTCTGGAATTATGCTAAACTCTCAGCACAGAAAGGTCATCAGGCTGACACTTTCTATTGAAGTGTCCCATCAGGATGAAAGTTAGTAAAGGGAAGACTGGTTAGTGAGTATGTAGTGGTGCAGTTTCTCACTGCCTCTCTAACGTGAGCAGTTCATACTTTTCTCAGTGGTATTTGCTTTTCTGAAGGAGGGGAGAACAAAAGTGTGAAGAAGGTGAAATTGCTTTAAAACTTTCTATGAGAGATGAAACTGATAGCAGGAGACGGAATCAGGGCAGTTGATCTAAACTGGCCCAATAGGTATTCCATACCATATGATGTCATGGGAAAAAATAATAATAATAATAAAAGAGAGAAATTGGTGTGGGGAGTTGGCCAGGGACTAGCCACTGCTCTGAGACTTGTTGGGCCTCACCTTAGGTTAATTATTTCTTCAGTGATGAGCTGGACAGTAGAGATAAAAGATTTTTTTGAAAAAAAAACGATAATTACTCAGCCTACTTTATCTGTCTTCTATAGCAGCTCATACTCATCATTCTGAAAGTAGCCTTACTGCTAACAAAAGAAAATTTAGCATCAGTGAAATTTCACAGGCTTTTTTTTTTTTTTTTTTTCTGAGAGTATAATATTATGTGTCATACTTACATTAAGCAAGTGTATGATAGAAGAAGCCAGCACCTTGTACAAAATACGTGTACAAAAATAGGTGAAAGACAAAACACAAAACAGTGGCAGTGCAGTCTTTTATGCAGCTCAAGAAGTAAACAGCAACCTTGTCTTGAGTAAAATCTGTTTCAACATCAGAAATTTGGTTGCATTCACATACATGGCTTGTTCATGGGGATTTTACCAATTAAAAAAAAATCAGCATATTTTCTAATAATCTAGAAATAATGTGGGGTTATATAATAATAAAAGGGAAGAAAATAGTACAGTTTTATACTGACTACAAGAAAAAAATCTCAATACCCTTTCTGTAGACAGTTGTATTCTCTCAATTATTTTTTAACATATACTTTCATCACATAAAAATGTAAAAATGTACATTTAAGAAGTTTTTAAAACCATTATATGAGTATTAATTGATCCCCTGAATGTATTAAATTCGTTCATTGGTAGAGGGAATTATTATGTGCAATTTTTCATTATTTCTGAGAGAGGACATAATTTCGACTTCAGATGTGTGATTTTACTACATGAAGCCACTTATTAGTACCAGTGGAGCCTTGCAGGTTTTATGTATTGCAGGGAAAAAAAAAAAAAAAAAAAAAGAGCTGTTGTCCAGGCTTATAATTGTGCTTAATATAACAAAGTATAGTTTGTAATGCTATGGAAACTAGTACCCATCAACTTCATTAACAGGGAAAACGCAGATGCAACAGCCCAAAACACTGATTAATTACCTCCCCAATCTGTAAGCAATTTGCACTGTGTAAGAGTCGTTTAAGTTAAATATGAGACTTACTGATCATCATAGTTTAAATGTATGAAGAGAATTTCTAACTTCCTGAAATAGCCTTGATCGTAATGACCTGAAAAAAACTTATCATAAATATTTTCTCTGTGTGCTTACACACACTCCCCTACATGTATCCAGGAGGAGCTCTAGTAAAGTGCATAGAGTTTTGCTAGTGTGTATGAAGGGAAGACTTTGACCTATGCATTTAACCAGAGGAGTGCTGGCTTTCCAATTCACCTAAGGCTGATACGTGCTACCTTTCTGGCCATTGTGATATTGCACATATTTTTGCATGCCAAATTGCATCAGGCTGCTGCTGAGAGTAGAATGAAATGACAAATCCCCTCAGAATTCTACAGTATAAAATCTGTGACCCAGATTCTCCTAGCTCTACACATGTCATGGATCAGAGAGAGAGGGGTGAAAAGATTGTTTTATACTGCTGGAACCTGGGCTGCTCAAGCCAGGTTCTCAGGGAAAATACCAAGGAAACTACTGGCCAAACCTTTTAGCAAGTGACCAAAGCCACTCTTCCCAACCTTAAACCTGTAGGAAACAGTACAAGAACTTGCCTGTTAGTTAGACACTGGAGACACACAGTATAGGGTACTTACTACAGGGAAAAAAGGGCATGAGACTTTGCTCTTCCCCATCGGACTGCAAAGACAAAAGAAATTGCAAAAAATGTGCTACTGTCTTCCCAAAAAGCCAGTCTGTTCCCGATAAGTTTCTGAGACAAGGATATTTTTCCATTTCTCATCAAGTAGTCTCTACAAATTCTTCCAAAGTGAAACCTGAGGGCAAAAAAATACTCTTGATGTTAACAGTGGAAATGCTGTACCTGTTCATTATGCCCTCATTAATATACTTCTAGTTATCCCTGAAGTGGTCTTTGTACACTCTTTCCCTTCTCCTTCCTCCCCTTTTCTATCCTCCCCTCCCCATCCCTCCTCTCTTTCAGGAAAAAAAATGTGAAACTCTTGAGAGATTAGAGTAGGTTCTAGAATGTCCTTGGCAAGAAGAATTGATGTCCTTTATGTTGTGAGCATGTGAATTCTTTCGTCATCATAAATATCCTGATTTAGAAAGATAGAGAAGCCTTTTTGTAACTTCCAGCACTTGAGCTTGCCTAACTTTCAATAAATGTCCTAAACTAGACTATTTCTCTGAAATACTGGAAAGCATCTGCTACTTCTTTGTATATCCAGATAGAGTAATCTCTGATACCTGAAGTGCAGTTTCCACTTAAACGTCTGTCAATCCAGCAAAATCACCTATACTTTAATCTTCAGATGCAGTTTCTGTGACTCCTTGCATTAAATTAATATATGTAACATATTCAGACAGCTTTGGCGTAGGTTTTGGTGAGAAACACTTTGCTACTGAGGTAAGTTGTTATTATTACAGAAAAAGATTGAAATGACAGCATGCTACTATTGAAAGATCAAATATGGTTAGACTTTCTGAATTGCGGTGTTGGACAACGAACTTATTACTACTTATTACTTATCTACTGTATTTTCCTGAGCTTACTAAAAGTTTAGTATACTGGGATTCCAGTTTATAATGTAGAGGAAATAAAATCTGTGTCTTACAGGTCTGTCTATACCTCTATATACTGAAATTAAGAACAAAAGACAGCCTCTAAGATGAATCATTCTGAATTGTCCTTGAAAATTGTCAAAGACATATTATTCTGTTGCATTGTGTGACTTACTCAAAGGCTATTTTTTCCATGAAATCTTCATCACAATGAGGATGCTTCATTCTGTTGCAGTAGTTAGTGATATGTCCTTGAAACACTGGTCTTATGTTTTGAAATTATCAAGGATTTGCTAAAATGCAGACAAGTTCACTTTGTAACTGAACTGGTTTTCTCTCTCTTCATCTCATTGCATTTAACATATGCAAGTTATCATAAGCAAAGAGCTTGTTCTGAAATGCAGATAATTATCATAGTGCCTGGATTTGAAGCCTTATGTGATTATAAATATATGTACATTTGTGAGGTAGTAGATAATAGCATCGAGTGAATTTGCAAATATCTAGATATTCTGCAAAATATCAGAATGCAAATGCTCATTAGTAGATCCAAATATAACCATATTATAGCATGTTGTCCTTCTCTTTTACGTAGCGCAAGTGAAGTGTAAGTTAATAAAAGTAATATCATGATGACTCACTGTCAGTGAATGCTCCTTGAATGACATAAACAGGCATAACTATGCTGACTTCGTAAGAAACGTTTGTTCTAATCAGCTGAAAGCAGCTTCTAATGTGGGCTTTCTATAAGTTATGGAGATCTTTCTGGGTGAAACTGTGTATTTACATGTTTAAAACCCTCAAATTTTGTTTAGGTTTACTTGTTTATGTGGGAGAAATGGGAGAGTACATGGCTTACCTTTATCCAGTAAGTTTTCAAGAAAGAGCTCAAGTAGCATATATCTGCTACTTTGATCGAAAATTCGGAGTCAAGGTATTTCATTAACATGGCATTTTCAGGCAGTATTGCTTTATGCCCTTTAATGCCATTTAATTATGAAAAAAAAATTCTAAGATGCTTAAATCTACAGGACAGGAGGAGTATCAGCTGAAGAAAGTAGTCTTTCTTCTTGGCATTAACAAAGATATACTTTTAGTAAGTAGTAGAGGATCCCTTGATTATGAGTTTGTCAAGTTCCTCTAGAAACTATATAGTAATTGAGGTTCTCTGGAAAATTTTGAGAGGTTTTAAGTAAGGATGCTGTACACAAATACCTGGGGGACAGTTGTTAACCTTTGCTCTCCAGTAATCAATCACTTTAGTTAGGCCAAAATGACAGTGTCTGGAGATCATTCTTTTAATGAATGTCATCAAGCCTTCTCAGCATTGTGCTATATATTCCATTCATTAGCTCCCACATCAGATTCTGAGCATGTGTGGGAAGCTGTACCCTATAATACTAGTACAGGAAACAGTGTGAAAGTAGAAATTATAAGTAAATAACTTGAAAGGCCAGGATGAAGAGAAACAATGAATTATTATCACTTACCACACTTGATCATACTTGAACAAAGAGTTGAAAGGGGTTAGCAGATATCATGTGTAAATTCTTTTTATATTAGACCTGTTTGGGAAGGATGGTGATTGTCTTTCATAGGAGGCCATGCATGGAGAAGAGAAATTGAGGAGGGGTTTGCAATATAAGTATTGGCATGTGAAACAGTAGATTTATGGTCCTTAAGATAAGATAAGCAATATTAAACACATCGCGTTTTGCAGTTCAGAAAAATAGAGCAAGTTTTGTGTTATCTGTTTCAGATAAGCAGGTCTCTGAGAAATGTGTTCTCATAGTCTTCCATACTTGATGTCTTAGCGCTATTGCTATCATTTAGCACTGAGCATATAATGCAGCCTGTGGATCAACATGATATGTAAAACTGAATCAGAGTGAAAAATCCTTCCCACTTTGTTTCAGCATGAGTCAGAATTTCATTTAGAACTGCAGCCTGGACAAAATGTTTCTCTTCTAAGTTGATGGCATCATTGTTGTGGTGAGTGTCTTTGCTTTTAAAGAGTGCTTTTCCTGAGGTCGCTGAATTTTATGATTTCTTGCTTTTTTTCTTTAGAATAATCTCGTCTTTACAGCTAATGATTTTTGATTGAATTCTTAGTTTAAAAGACAACTTTTAAGGAGATTTCCTTTTTACTGTAAAGCTCATGCAAAATGAGGCCCCTTATGGATGTCCTGAGAGTATCACAAAATATTTGGCTCACTGTCCAATCATATTCTGTAAGCCACAGTCTGTGCTCTGTCCTCACAAAGAAGAGTGCATTTTGTTCTCTAAACTCTCATGTACCTGCAAAAAGTGGAAGAACTGAGATAAGAGCTCCTTCGGATCTATTTCCATCCTGAGCAGCCTAAGAAAAACAAGCCTAAGTTAAAAAACTGAACACCTGCTCTCAAGATCAAAGTTTTAGGGATTATGTATATTTCTCTTTGCAAATACTGCAAGGACAAGCATCTAGTTAAACCAGCCCTAGTGAAAGCAAAAAGGAGCCTTACAATAAAAGCCCAGGTGTTAGCAACTTGCTTTTGCCCAACTAACAATTCACTAACACATAGAATAGAATCATAGAATCATAGAATTGCTCAGGTTGGAAAAGACCTTAAAGATCATTGAGTCCAACAGTAACCTACCAAACTACCCTAACTCTAAAAACCCTCCACTAAATCGTCTCCCTGAGCACCACATCCAAATTGTTTTCAAACACATTCAGGGATGGTGACTCAGCCACCTCTATAGAGAGCCTATTCCAGTGCTTAACAACCCTTTCTGTAAAGGAGTTTTTCCTGATATCAAACCTAAACTTACCCTGGCGCAATTGAAGGCCATTTCCCCTCATCCTATCACCTGTCAACAGTGAGAAGAGACCAACCCCACTCTCGCTATAAGAACCTTTCAGATATTAGAAGACAGCGATAAGGTCTCCCATCAGCCTCTTTTTTCCCAGACTGAACAGCCTGAGTTCCTTCAGTCTCTCCTCATAGGGCATAATCTCCAAGAACTTCTTTGCCCTTCTTTGCACTTGCTCCAGCACCTCAATGTTCTTTCTGTACTGAGGTGCCCAAAACTGAATACAGTACTCAAGGTGAGGCCTCACCAATGCTGAGTACAGGGGCAGGATGACTTCCCTCGTCCTTCTCACCACACCATTCCGGATCCAATCCAGGATGCCATTGGCCTTCTTGGCCACCTGGGCACACAACTGGCTCATATTCAGCCGACTGTCCATCAGTACACCAAGGTCCCTTTTCAGTCAGGCAGCTTTCCAGACACTCTTCCCCAAGCCTTTAGGGTTGCTTGGGGTTGTGAAAAACATTTGAAAAGGCTGTCATTGACTTCATTATGAAGGTTAAAAAATAGCCATTACTTATGTATTTATTGCATACTAAAACATAATGGAAGGTGTTAAAATATCCTGTAGGGGAAGATGTCAAAATTATTCTTTAAGGTGACATCAATAAAGATGACTTCTATTTATTTGCTTGTTAATTTATGTTGTTTATTAGTTATTTTTATCAGTTATGGTCTTCAGCATAATAAAAGTAGAGTTGAGGGTCAGCAAAATAAATTTTGGTTTGCTGTTTTGTTCATAGTGGCTAGCTTCAAGTTTAACTGTACATTATTCAAAATGCAAATTTTGTGTCAGAGTGGAAATCATTATAATCCCTGCCTTGTGTAACACATATTCCACCAGCTTCCTTTCCACTGGATGAGAACTCAGTCAAAATACTTAGCATATGAATAGTCATCAATACCAATAAAATGTTGCGGACAATGGAAGGGATTGGCATTTCTAAGGGATAATCAAATTTGACTTTCCTTAATCCACACAGAAGCAAAGAGAGTTCTTCTCTTTCTCTTGGGTAGCAGGGAGAGCTTCAGGCTGTGAGTAGGATCAATCAAACAGATAACTCCTATTCTGAAACTTGTTTTTTATTTACTGTAATGAAAGTGAATGTGAAGAAGCCACATGGAGAGTGCTGAGCATGCTGATGAAAGATGAGCAGCTGACTGGGAAGATAAACTGTATTTGTGTTTGCAGCAGAGATGTGCATCTCAATTGCAGACTGAACGTTATAGTATTAGATGTAGATTAATATATATTAAAAAAAAGATATTTCTGTAAAGTTCTGAAGGTTCAACTCTCAAACATCATATTGTCACCATACTTCCATTTCCTGAAATTTGGAATAGAAAGTTGTCAATGGTTTACAGGCTTGTACAGCCTGGTTCTGTGACTAGTGGGGCGGAGGGATCCATGGATCTGCACCTCCGGAAAAGGGAAACAGGGGACCCCAAAATAATTAAAACCAGTGGCAACGATCTGAGGAAAAACAAACTAATTTTACTAAATATAGTATCAGAATGCAAGATAACACACTATAATACAATGTAATTAGAATTGAAGCTAATAAATCAAATATAATGAGAGTGTGTCCTAAAGGTGGATAGGCCTCACCATAACGCTGAGGTGAGATGCACAATCTAGTTGAGCAACAGGGAGCCAGGAGGAGAGCCCATGAAGAAGAGCTGATGAAGAAGAGCGCATCAGGTGACCTTGCCAGGAGTTATATCTACAAAGCCCCCTGGGGAACGTAGTTCTTCTTCTCTTCCGGACAGGCACGCGTAAGTGGAGCATAAACACTTTAACTCCCAGTGCACTACATGATGTTATGATGTGGAATACTGATAACCAAAAATCATAAAACCATGACAAAAGTACCTGAGACAAAATTTGAAAAGCATTTAAGAGGACTAGAAATTGCTGTTAAATTTACTCTCTTCATAGACGAAATCACTGTATTTTATCTCTTCAGTTATGTGTTTCCATTCATAATCAGGCCCATTTCTATTAAGAAAAAGGGCATTTTATCTTGTATTTTCAGGCAACCAAAATAATTAAAGAAACACAAACAGCATATTAAAAAAAAAAAATAAAAAAAAAAAGGAGAGTAATGTTTTATGTTTTAGTTGGCTAATTTGAAAACAAAGGCATATTTTAGGAATTTTAGTTGCAGAAGCAAGAAGAAATGACACTGCAGTGATGTGCAGAAGGCCACTTTTGTCTTAGTAAACTGTTTCTGTATTTTACATGAAAGGAATACAGTTTGATATCTGAATATAATTTAGAATTTTCAGGCCTGTAGTAAAGTAACCTCTCTCCTGCAATACTGGTGATATTCTCCCCACTTTTAAGGTCTTCAGAACAGATTTCAGTACTGGTGATGCTCATACAAACTTTCTTGTTCTAGATTTGCTATGCATCCAGTCTACCATTTTATCCTCAGTTGTGGAGCCTCGATCTTACATAATCAACTTAGAAATGTTAATTGTAGTACAAATATGTATTGCAAGATCCTCAACCAGAATAATCAATACATGAAACAATGTAATAGTTGCAGTTGGAATATACAAAAAATAATTGGCTTATGTTTTTATAAAAAAAAAACCTGGACCTGACCTTGCCTTTCTTTCAAGTCTAGCAACTGACTCAGCGGAAGTATGGTTAAGACTACATGTGAACAACTTGGAACATGCTTTAAGATTCTGTAGTTGTGCAGTATTGATCATGGTAATCTTCCTTCTTCCCTTCCCCCCTCGCTTCCTCCCGTCTTTCCTTCTTTCCTCCTTCCCTCCCTTCCTTTCTTTCTTTTTTTCCTTCTCTCCTTGCCTATTTCTTTCTTTCCTTCCTTCCTTCTCTCCTTCTTTCTCTCTTTGTTTCATTCTTTTGTTCTTTCAGTTTTCTTTCAACATTCTGATTACTTATATTTCTGGTTTTGTTTTTTTGCTTGATTTTTAATGTGGAAAGAGCATCACATTTTAGTTGATTACAGCAGTATATATTTTGTTTCCTTTCTAATGGGTTCTGGTATTTTTCCAATTCACAGAAGCAATATGATATCTCTTAATGGTTCAAGGTCATAGACATACAATATCAAGAAAGACAGGCAGGACATCATATTAAAAATCTGAATTAAATACATGTACACGAAATAGCCAGGAAAAGGGAGATTGTATTTATAAGCTGTGCAACTGTCTACTCCCCTGTATGTTCTGTTTAGACTGCTTTCAATATTGTTTAATGCAGAAGTGGCTGAAAAACAGGAAAAGATCAAATAATTTTATAGTCACAAGTTACTATATCATTCAAACTCTCATATTCTGCAAATGTAAAAAGGGTTTGACTCATTTTTTTTTAATATACCAGGTCATATTTTTGTTCACTGAAATTGCTAAGAGGAAATCAGTGAAAAGTGAAATTCCAAAAGGAATTGAATCATATCTTTATACACTCCACACTCATATATGCGATTCATTGCTAGAATAATAATGAAAATTCGTATGCCTCCTGCCAGAAACACCAATAAGAAAACAAAAATCTATTTTTCTAATGTGTATATAATTTTAAATGCTCCAAATTATGTTTACAGAATCAATTCACAACCTTACAGATTGTGATTTTGAAAATGGTTGATATGGTCAGAAAACTTAAAAGGCAGAGTGCTTTCCTGTACTTAGTGAGAAGATATGTTATATATTCACTAAGCATACTATGTCTTAGATGATAGAAATATCTCAAAATATTAAATAAAATGTAGATGAGATGAGATATTCCAATTTTATCATTGGAAACTCAGGCTACACTCAGTGATATTCTGTTTATATTTGCACATATCTGATGAAGAGAACAAGGTCTTGTGAGGAGAAAAATATCTTCTGGATGAATAAGTGAAGTGCATCCTCAGCACTTTTGCTGACGATAACGAACTGGGAGGTGCTGCTGACTGTCTGGAGGGGCAAGAAGGCTTGCAAAGGGATATGTTAGTGCACTGGATGATTAGCAACATTATGAAGTTAAAAAAAAAAGTTCTGGGGTCTGCACTGGGGTGGAGTAATGTCAGACACAGGAACAGGTGGCTGGAGAACAGCTCAGCAGAAAGGGAATTGGGGTACAGATGAAAAGCTCAGCATCAGTCAGAAGTGTGCACTGGTAGCCACAAAAGCAAATTGTGTTTTGAGGTGTATTAAATAAAAATTACTCTGTGATATTTAGTATTGGTGTGAACTCAACTGGTGCAGTTCTGGTACTCACAACATAAAAAAGATGTTAAGGTCTTTGAAAGCACTGAGAGGGGAGCAACAAAGCTGTTACAGGGCTTTTCCCATCCTGTGAGGAGAGGCAGAGGACATGTGGGTTGTCCAGTCTGGAGAAGAGGAGGCTGAAAGGTGACCTCACTGCTCTCTGCACCTTCCTGAGAGGGGAAGCAGAGGGATGCGCTGGGGTCTCCTCATGGGAACTGAGGACAGAACATGAGGAAACAGGTAAAGGATGTGTCAAGGGATGTTCAGACTGGAATTAGGAAAAATTTGTTTATCATGAGAGTGGTCAAGTCTAGAACAGTCTTCCTAGTGAGGTGGTTTATGCTCTAAATAATCTGCTATAACTTTTGGCTAGGTGAGGGGATCAGGCATCAGGACTTGGTGATCTTTGGAGGTCTCTTTCAAGTGAACCATTCTGTTCTGTTCTATTCCATTCCATTTCGTGCTATGCTATGCTATTAATTTATGCTATGGAGTGCCAGAGGTTAAATAACTTCTTGTTACAACAAATAGAAAAAAGTAATGAACGTAAAAATGATCTCAACTCTGAAAAATCACAATACATAACATAACATAACAATATATAATGTAAGCAATACGTAACATTTACATAACATTTTGATATTTTAACTGCAACAGAAACCTGTGCTGTGTTGTTTTTATTGGCATTTGAATGTATCTCTTAAATAAGTAAATTTTAATTTATTATATTTTCTAATAGAATTGAAAGATTTCAGATTCATTCTGTACACATTCATAGTGAGTCACTGTGGTAATTTTGGGAAAGATACATTGCAATTGCATTTTCATGCATATTGAAAGATTGAAACCTTCTTAGTTGCAGTACTGAAACCAACTAATTATAGAGCCATCCGCAATGTTCCTGTACTCTGTGTGTTTATTTGTAGAGAGAATATAAATTCACAGAAAGAAGATATGTTTGTTTTTTACAGTTGTTATTTGAAGAGAACTTCTAACTATAGATGATTTACAAATACACAATTGGATATTTTCTGGAATTGCCAGATGCTTGTTCTTAACTTCACAAGATATGTATTTCCTTGTTACTTCCCTGTAAACTCACATGTATCTGGATAAAAAAAATGTTTTCTAACTGTATATCATAGAATCATGGAATGGCTTGGGCTGAAGATGACCACAATGATCATCTAGTTTCAGCACTCCTGCCACAGGCAGGGTTGCCAACCACTAAACCAGGCTGGCCAGAGCCACATCCAGCCTAGCATTGAATGCCTCCAGGGATGGGGCATCCGCAGTCTCCTTGGGCAACCTGTTCCAGTGCATCACCACAGTCTGTGTGAAAAACTTCTTCCCAATATCTAACCTAAATGTCCCCTGTCTTAGTTTAAAACCATTCTCCCTTGTCCTGTATGCATTGTCCATATGGCTAAAAAGCTGTTAAATGTCTGGAAGACTATCCAAAGCTGCAGGGCAGTTAGGCTTTATGTTCAATGAAGTGTCATTACCTTTTCGATATTGTAAAAATCAAGGAATATTAAATGGAAACAGATAAAAAGGTGTTATTACAACAGCTTCTTAATTAACCAGTTTGATTTTCATTTTGGTCTTTTCAATTAGCCAATAAACAGCCTTCAAAGTTATTGTATTGGGCAAATGTATGGTGGAAAATGAGTGATTTGAATAGATTTTAGCAAACACTCAGCCATTTTTATAACTGAAAATGTAATGTAACTCTTAGCCAACTGGCTGAATAGCCATCTGTTCTATAGATGATCACTCTGATTATGTGCAAAGACAGCAGGTCTCTACTGCAAGACTTTATTTTATTTATAAGGCTATATACATTGGCTTCCATTCTAATTAGATTTTGCAGAGCTATAGCCATGTAGGAGTCACTTTAATAAGTGCTCAACAATATCTATGCCTCTGCCAAGACGGCTTAATAGAATGCGCTGTCCCTTAAAGAAATGTTCCAAAAGGGATTGGAAAGAGGTTGTTTACTTTTTGGTCTTAAAAGGAGTTAACCAGGACTCGGCAAAGGCAGAAGTTTGTAGATTAAAATTACACGCTGAATTTCAACTCGTTGCACTATAAAACTCACACAAAACTATTAAACTGTAGAGATAGATGGCTTTACATATTAATCATCCTTGGGCAGAACTTCTTTTCTCAGATAACACCACTTCAGATTAATCGCTAGTACACGAAATGGTTATGACCCTAAAAAATTATTTTTGAGTGTGGAACCAATAGCTGCACGATTGTTTAGACTCTATTACTGCTTTGAAAATATGCAGTCCTACCCTCCAGAAAATACTGCTGTGAGAGATCCTTGCCAGGGCTGCCGTTTTGATGACTGTATAGCGAAATGATAATGTCTGTTCTGTGTCACAGCCAATAAGCCTCAACTTCATGTTTCTATTTAGCTGGCCTTCATGGTAGAAATCCTGATTCTTAATGAGGACAATTTATCCATTAACGGGAGTAATTACACAGTTTCAAGACTCTCTATTGAGAAGCTTAGTTATTAAAGAGACAATGTCAAATGGCTGAGGACTGTGACAGTTTTGTTAGATAGACATTTTTCCAGGATGCTTGTTATCCATTGGAAACCACATACATCATTTTTCTAAATGTCATAAAAAATTTCAGTGAGATCAGCACTGTGTGTCTGAACACGAGCAAAAAATGCAGCTCCACATAAAAGCACGTAGCTGACCAAATAGGGTGAAGCACTGAAATCAAACGGTGCTTCAGTTGTTATATTTTATATACTATTTGTTTTAGTAAGTAAAGATGAAATTTGCTGTTGCTCTTTCAACACGTGAGTGAATAGTTTTTATTAGCTCACCACAAAAACTCTATTTATAATAATAAATCCATCCACATAATTAAAGGTAATATTTTCTCTTTAAGTCCAGTAACAAACAGAAAAATGAGGTCAGATGAAGATTTACACCGGCATAGCAATAAAAAGTAGATAATAAACATGACAATCAAATCTCTAATATGAATAAAACAACTTAAGTTGAACATGTGTAGGTATTAGGTAATACCCTTAATTTGCATTAAAATAGTTTTAAAACAGCATTACAGAACTGCTACATGATAATTTCATGTAAATTGTCAAGCAGGGAATGAAAAGGTTTAGAAGGTTTAGCACTTATTAGGAAACAGCTAAATGGCAGCATCCTCAGCTTGCCAAGTGGGAAGCAACACCACAAACATGTGATACAGTATGATAGAGGGTAATCACAGCCGAGACCAAATGTAAGCCTCTTAAAGTAACAAACACCTGATTGGCTTGGAATTGCTGCCAAAAATGAAGGCAGCGGGGGCTTCTGGGTAATCTGGATTTGCAAGCATCAGAAAAGGGAATGAGTGTAGCAATTCAGCTGTTCAAAGATGTATTGGCATATTAAATCTTGAAAGCCATTATAGTCATTCAAATAATTTTTCCTTGCAATTTTCATTGTCTTTCCTTTTAAAGCAATTGTATTGTGGTAATCATCCTAATCTAATTACGCCATTGTATAATTGTGGCTTTTCCACTGTCAGACTGTGACAGCTTCTCTCCTGGACAATAAATCATATGGGAGAAAAGTGAAGAAGAAGAGCACTCTGATTTGTTTCATGCAGCAGCCGATTCAGCATGGAGTGATGACAGTTTGTTCACTGTAGTCCATGGTTTTAAGCACACACAACTTGTTCAAACACAATCACTTTATTTTATAGCTCTCTTAGTTTAATAGGCACCTCGAGTCTGAGGAAAGAAAGAGCAAGGGAAAAAAAGAGCAGTCCTTTATGCTCAAACATCTTTTCAGGAGAGAAGTATCTCCCTAGAGATATTTTTCTTTATATTGTTTAGTTTAATTGTTTCTATAAGACACCAAGAGGTAGATGTAATTTACAGAGAACATCTCTGTTTTCTCTTGGTTTTTTTCTCTGTGTTTTCATGCTCTAATTCTGATACCTATTCAGCTGTCCTATAAATACATACATAAATGCATTGAAATTAGGCAATTCAAACTTATATCTGATATTTAACAGCTTTCTGGAAAAAGGCAAAAAATTAATAGGTTAAGAGGGTGAGTATACTTCAAAGAACAAAAGGGAAAATGTTCTGATGAGCATTTTACAAACCCCTGAAGCTGAGTGTAATTGCTTATATTATTATTGCTGAATAGGAGGGCTTTTTAATTGCATCAGTGCTAGTAAGTGCTTATTATTCATATTTTCTATTTGCTATTTTATCTCTAAAGCTAGAATCATTATCTCTACCTCTGACGTGAAACTCACAGATTCAAATGTGAGTAGCATGGTCTCATCTTTCAGAGAGATTAAATAATGCAATAAACAGATTTCTTATGTGAATCTTTAGGCTGACACTGTAAAATCAGAGACTTTGTGTGAACATTAGAAATCCCCTTGAGTGGATTCATAAGGAAAAATAAGCAGTATGCTGTTGGCCTGATTTTCAGAAATGTTCAATGTAGAATTATATCTGAATAGGTGGGAGTTGTATGTGTTCAGTCCTTCTGAAACAAGCCCTCGAGTTTTATTCTTGGGAAGTTACAGAGGAAACCAGAAGGAAAATAAAGTTCATGGAACAATAGAGAGACAGCACTTTTTCACAATAAACCACATGAATCATCTCTGGTTACAGCCATACTTTGGTACAATCAAAAGAAAAAAAGCACATGAATGAAACAGTCCACGTTCTTTGATTTCCTAGGAAAGTGTTTCTGCAAGTAGCAGTAGATTTTAAAAGTTCAAATGGCACCTTGCTTCTCTACACTTCAAAGTGTCATTACTTATGTTTTCAGTCTGTGCAATAGCTAAATGTTATATTACTGATCATACTATGCACATATGGGGGATTTGCATGCATGCAAAAATGCTCAGTTTATAAAATCTGACCCCATTACCACTCTTTAAGAGAGGCTGACAATACGTAAATAGGGAACTGGCTGAAAAATACAGCAGTATTTTGCACTTATTGTCAAGCCATTCCTTGAAAATGATTGTTTGAAATGCCAAGAAAAGAATCAAGAGGCTATGAGGAATGACAAAAAAATTACTCAGTGAAATTATTTGATAAATAGCTGTTCTGAAGTAGAAAACTGTGGAGCAAGACTCCAATAAAGTACCTTAAAATGGCAACACCAGTGATTTTTCTTGTCTGTTTAAGATACTCAGTGCTAGATTTTTGTCCAAGCCTTATCAGTTTGTATTATGAAATATTGAAGATTCATCAGACTACAGCAGTAATTAATTAAATATAATGGCAAAATATATTTTCGTATACAAGAGATTGCAAGATACCTATTCAAAACAACTACTGTAAGCTTGAAGTTTTTAAGTATATCAAGCTCACTGGATATTTCCCCTTAAGATAAAATGTCTGGTGAGTTTTATGTGGAAAGTGGTCATCTCAGAGCAGACCTTATAATTTCAGCTGCTGAAAGATGTTGTTTGATAAAATCACACTGAACAAATAAATAAAAAAATGATCAATCTAACATGACTGCACAAATGTGTAAGCTGACTGATATTTTTTGTCTTCACATTTTTTGATTCTGTGCTTGTGCTTATAGAGAGGAGAAGAAAGACAATACCAATCTGCTTTTGGAGTGTCTCAAAGAGAACATGAACAGAACAGGGAAATTTTTAGCTAAATAGAAATTCCTGATGTATGGCGAAGTTGAAGGCTGGAAAATAGGTTACTATTCATTTTTATAATTTCACAGTCATTCTGGAGATCACTTATTCTTTTTCTTGATTTATGATGTGTTGCTTAATTTTATCACTATAGTTTTGTACCATAAAATCCCTCATGTTGCAAGAAAATCAATATGAATTCCAAACATAAATTCATTTTACTTTTCTCTTGTTAACTGTTACAGCAATGACTGATGGCAGATTTGTTCTTTAGAGAAACTTAAATTCACTTGGATTCTAAACATTGTTTCTGACGGCTTTTCAGCTACCAAATGCCTTTTTTGGGGGGGGGGAGAGCAAAGGGAGGTGAGTCAGTTCTTGATGAATGTGCAATCCTTGGCAAATATCCTGGATAGATTCTGGGAAGATGGGATTTCACTTCATAAAGTTGAATACGCATTTGAAGAGCACTGCTAACCAAATATCTGGGATCATTCCAGAAAAAGGTATTGGTTTAAGATTACTCTCAATTCTGAGTTGATGCTAAAACATCAATCTGAGGCCATGAATTAGTTATATGAAAAAGAAAAACCATACCATGACAGTAGAAAATGTTATAGTTCTCAGATATTAGTTTTTATGAGTCAGTATGAAGAAGGTGCAGAATCACTGAGACTTGTCCACAAGAAAATTAATTCTTTTACATATTTATCTGCAAAATAGCAAAGTCGCAGTTTCTAACTAAACCATGACCTGTGCATTTGCCTGTTATATTTGCACATTTAAATAATAAGCTTTTGTGCTTTGACTCCCTGAGGCTGTTCTTCAGTTTGGCAGTAAGTATATCTGACGTGAAACATTCCAGTTAAAATGATGATATCATGGCTTATGCTAATTTGACCTGGAGTATAATTTACCATAAGACTTTGTAGGTGATTCTACCCAGACATGCTGATCACAGTTACTGCTCAGTAATACATGCTTCTACTGATTAAGTAGAAATTGAATGTGAAAACAGCGTCATAAAAAAGTCTGTGAATGAATCTCTCAGCTCTGTATTTTCTATTGGGTTTCATGTCCTCTTTTTTCCTGTTAAGAATCATTTTGCTTGCCAAACACATCAACTATAAGCATCTTACTGCAGCTTGATAATGGAACAGATATTCCACTTTTTGTGAAGATGGATTTAGTTAAAAGGAGACTTAAATTTGCAGGAATGATAAGCTTGACCCTCACCTTGGTCTCACAAAGATCATTAACACAGAGTTTGATTTAGTAGCATGAATATTCTCTCTACTGTCCTTCCAGTGTGGAGGGAATTATATTCCCAAATCAGCAATTTCTTTTGGACAGCAAGCTTTTCTCATCTATGTAACATTTTATATCTTCTCTTTAAGATCATCTATTAATGGAAAGCTGCTAGCACAGTGATGCATCAGATACATTAAGACTAATAACTGTTAATCTTCATCTTTTTTCTTTTTTTCTTTTTTTTTTTTTTTAAACTATTCTTACAATTTGGCATAGTAGTCAGGTGACATCCAAGTTAAGATGTGATTGATCAGTGGAAGTCCTTGACATAGCAGATGTAACCTATACTTTTCTCCAATCAAGTATATAAACTACTAAACTATTTTAAAAATATATTAAAAAGCTGAGATTTTTCATTTGTCTTTTTATATAACTGTTTCATTTTGAATGATGTGTAGTCTTGCATTACTGCTGTTAAACAAATAACTGATAAGTCACAGGGGATAAGCTTCAATTATTTAAGCTCTAATAATACCAGTGTACTTCCAAATGACTCATATTGAAAGTAATTCTTTCAGTAGATACTCATCCATTACTGATAAGGGAGACAACAAATAAATCATGTGATAAGAACATGAGTAGAACTTTCTGATGCACTTAAATGGCAGAGGGTCTGATTTTTAAGGGCAATGAGCTATGCAAATATGTGGCTTGGCATTTTCCAGAACGTAAATCCAGATTCAAGTACGATTTAGAAGCATTTGAAAAATCTGTGATTGTTTCTCTGAAATCTACAAACACCTAAATACTTTCAGAAGTCTTGTAGAATTCAAAGTGTAAAGAGAGTGTAAAGATCTGAGAAAGTGTTGAAGACAGTTTGATTCAAGAGGAATTGAGGGGCTGAAGTAAAAAAATTGGTGATTAAAACACTTCAGATGCTTAAAACTCCAAAAATTTAAGTCCAGAATTTCTTCAGATTCTTAAAATTCTGTTTTCCTCATGGTGAAAAAATCTTAACCTTACATTGAGCAGCTGAGATCAGTTATATCCTAAAACAGAAACAAACAGCAATAACAACAAACACCTTAAATGCATGATTTTTTTTTCCTTTGGGTTTTAATTCTGGCTTTATTTCCCTTGACTTCCTACAGCATCGTTTCCTAGTACACCCTTCACAGAACCTGACTAGAAGTGTCTGTTTCGTTTATTTATAAGCTTTTGGAAGCTGGTCATCATTACATTTTCATCAGAATAGTGAATGCTTTAATATATTTTAGTGAGGAAGAAGAAAACTATTCTTCCATTTCAGAAAGAGCAAAGAGGCACAAAGAGGTGAAAGGATTTGTAGTCATAGACTGAAGCACCACTTCACCCCCATCATAAACTAGAAGAACCATCTTCAGTCCCTTTGCCCATCATAAAACTCTTGTGAGATAAGGAACTACTTTAATTTTTAATATATTAATGAAGAACTGAGTTACAAGAGAACTGAGGGTCCAATAATAAACGTATTTAGACATACTGTTTTGAATAACTGGAATAGAAGGTTAGATGTAAGTATGCCAAATTTAGAGCTGAAGCTCAAAATCATGAACAATCTTCTCACTGCTAAAGGAACTTCTGCTGTTCCATATCATACACTAGCTGGGTTGTATCCAGACCAAGGGTGTTTCTTTTCTCTGTTGGCTAATTACACAGATAATCAAGCACAGACTGTTAGTTAAAGAAGAATCCCTGCTTCTAGGAAGCAGGATTTCTTAAGAACACAGCTTTTCAGTGGCACCCAGGAGAGCAACAGCACCTGTTCTTTTGGCAGAAAGGATGTATGAAAAGGATGAGCAGGAAGAAAACAATGTTTTTAACCAAGTTTCCCCTTGTGTTCTTGTTTCCGGATGAGTCAAATTAGCAGTAAAGATTCTCAAGTAACTGAGTCACTCGTGTGTGTTTTTGCATATGTTTTAATGTATATTCCTGGAGAGAGGAACAATGTTCTCTGCTAGGTCTTTGCAACATAACTTTTTGTTCTTATTTTTGTAATGTGAATATTTTATATTAAAAGAAAAAAAGTGCAGAATTGAATTCATTACTACTCAGACCTCAGAAATTTGCTCTGTTTTCCTGACTAGGAATCAAGTAAAAACTTAAGAACTAGGACTAATTGTTCTGTAATGGTAATGTAATATTATCAGTGTGTTCCTAAAATGTCAGCATGAGGAGATATTATTTTCTCATTATTGTGGTTCTTCTTTGAATACTGTAAAAAACATCAAATGCACATATTAGAAACAGAGGACAGAGTAATTGAGATCACACTGAGCTCTTTGTTGCTCTGGCTAGATTGTTTTTGATGTCCAAACTAGCTCTGGCTTTATCTCTCTCTGCTATAGCAATGCAGCCTGCAGCATCAACATCTCTGCCCAGATAGCCAAACACCATAGCTGAATTTCTGACCTTTTTTGTATTTTCTCATAACTAATAAGCAGTTAGATGAGAATTTTTTTTCCCCTCCTGAAGGTACTTTAAATATAATCTAAAATATCAGAAGTTTTATATTTATGCAATATTCTACCGAAGTTTAATTTGCTTTCCTTCTGAAGTCCTATTATAGAGAGCACTTGCGTATATGGAACAACACACCTTTGTTCAGCCTCTTTTCCCAAACCACAGGCTCAGTTGCCTCCCTGCTTTGTACTAGAAGGTGTCCTTCTTGAGGAAAAAGTGGCAATTATGGATCCTTTCTGGCATCCAAATTACTGTCTCTGCAGCACTGTAGAGTCTGGGGCATTCACTTTAGAGTTACAGCTGAAATTGGAAAAAAATGTTCTTTCTCAGTAGGTTCGTGTTTGACAATTGTTGTATCTTACTCTAATGTAAATCTGCAGAAAACACATTGAAGCAAAGGTTGTCTGCCAGTCTCACTGTACGGAGTTCATGAGTTCAACTTCCATTACAAATTTAGGTTCTCTGCATCTTTCTACCTATTTTTTTTTACTTTTTGATCAGGAAGACCTATGGCAGTTTTCAACCACAATTCCTTTGCTCCTTCCTAAAAACTTTAAGTAACGGGAACAAAGGAAAAGAAATGGGAGGAAAAAAAACAGGGAGGAAAAGGCATATTTCTATGTTGTATTTGACAAATGCTTTTTCTTCTAATACTGACTGAAGTTATTGTGATCATGCAGAAGTATCAATTTAAAGCTTTCATACACGATATCTTTTTTATTTTCTCTCTCTCACACATTTTCAGATCCTGTCTCCTAATTTCAGAACCAAGGCAAGTTATGATAATCTTCTCACAGTGCTGGTGATTTGACGGGATTTTTCTGATACCCAGCATCGATGGCCACCTGTCAAATCTGTGGCTAACTTCTCTGGTGAAAATAATGACACCCAAATAGTAGGAAAAAAGAAAAGAATCCAAAACCCTTCCATTTTGTGCTTACTGTGTAGTTTGCCCTGGGGATATTTGCCTGTACTTAGAGGGTTAGAGTATATCATAATCAAGTACAAGTTGAGCTTAATTCCTAAATTCACCATGTATGAGTCCTTTCCATTTGGCTTCATTTGTACAACAGAATCTTGACAAAAATTTTCTTTGCACACATTTAGTACAGGACCAGCTACATTTGCACGCAGCAATTGTCACAAATATTGCAGTGCATCTTTGCATAAGACATGTAAGTTTGCAAGGTAAGGAATATGTCTGGTAAAAATGGTTGGCCTATTCTAAGGTCGTGGATTAAGACAAATGACTACGTACTAAAGGCAAGCTTTTGTCACAGGCCAGGGATGACATATTCTGGATATGAAATAGATAATTATTATATAACATATATTATATACCTGAGTGTGTATATATACCCTATGATGACTATACAGCGTATTTTAATTTTACAGTGAGGGTATATCTGGGGATAGAAGTACTAACACTGCTGGGAGATTGATGCCATGCAGCTGCTTTGCTGTAGGAGTCGGTTGTGTGACAATAGAGAAGCTTCTGAATTAGTTAATGTTGCAAGCAAATCATTCTATGGACAGAGTAAATCACAGTAATTGTGCAACTCACTGTTATCATTACAGAAAGAATAGAAATGATTTTGTTACTTTCACCAGAGGATTTCTCTTGCCAGGACAATACAGAAGTGTTCTGAGTACTTAAAATAATGTTTCCAAACAAACAGGCTGTCATTTTCTATAGCTGGTTTCATAGCTATCCCAGAATTTAAGATTTGGTTAAGATTTGGTCTCCCTGTTTGTGCCTCAGCTTTTGATCAGGCTATTTCTTCAGAATAAAAGGTGTTCTCTCTGACTGTTGAAATAGGTGCAATGAGGGACCTCTTTATTCTGTATGCTGGGAATTAGCTTTTCTGTTTGCTAATACAGGCTACATTTTATATCCAGATTCAAACCTAGCTTTAGGCACCAAAGACCTCTATAAATATTATCCAGCTTCCCATTTGTTTTACAAGAGGGCATTATGAATGTTATTGTCTTGTGCAAATGACACTGCAGACAAATGTAAAATAATTTGCAGGTTACAGCTGTATTTGTAAAGTTAGACGAAATTCTTTGACTTTGTGTCCATCTTTTGTGTCCATTAAGTCCATCAAAGCACATTATTTAATGTCTATTACTTAATATCCCTCTCCTGATACTTTTTTGAAAGATGACATGATAAAAGTTTTAGTTGCTCTTTATGGTTTGCAACCTGGATAAGGAGACAGCTTTTCCCTTCCCTCTCCTCCTCCAGCTCCTCTCACTCCTCTGATCTGGTACTGTAGTGCAGTACCAGAACACTTCTGTATTGTCCTGGCAAGAGAAATCCTCTGGTGAAAGTAAAAAAATCATTTCTATTCTTTCTGTAATGATAACAGTGAGTTGCACAGTTACTGTGATTTACTCTGTCCATAGAATGATTTGCTTGCAACATTAACCTTGTGTAATAAGACACTTTCGATAACTGTACTAAAGGCACAAGAAATGTTTTCCTTGGAAGTATAATTTTCTTTTTGAACAAGAATTATCATTACACAGGTGTCATATTTTCTGGCTGGCTGGCAGCAATTAAATGGAAACTCCTGAGTACTAATTCATTGGAATCAGTCTGGAGTGAGTTATCTGATTTATTTTTAATTGAGTGATCAGACTTAATTCCTCACAACAGATAAAGTTACTTATGTTTCACATTATTTTTTTGTTTGTTTGTTTGAAGAGAAGTATTTTTAGTGCTGTGTTTTGTTGTTGTTGTTTTCTCCTCACTAACCGTATCAGTGAAGTTCAGGCAGTGCTGGGGCAGGGGGAAAAAATGCCTCTTTTTCTGTTTTCAGCATCCCAGGCCAGACTCTGACTATTTCTATGCCATTGCCAATTGATGCTAACTTAAACTAATCACTTTCTGCCTCCTTTGGTTCTTTGTTGTCACTAATGCTTTGAGGGCAGTAATAGAGAAGCACTATTTTAATGATATCAGGAATTACATTACTGGACTGGAAGATTGTTATGAAGAACTTATTGTTTGAGTAATGGTGGGAATCCCATTACTCATGAAGGACACAGAAGGGAATAAGGCAGGGAGCTAACGTTGCCTAGATGAGAGAGCAAGAGGAAGGGAGAGTGAAAAGATACAGTAGAGCCGTGGGGAAAACAGATTTCCTGAGAAATGTTGAAATGAGTTAGTTTTCTTGAAACTTTAGGCTCTTTTGCAAGGGCTACAGGTATAATCTTGAAAATGAAGACAAACACGAGGGACTTGATGGATTCCACTAAAGCCAACTGATTCTGCTACTGTCGTTTTATTTTTTATCATAAAGAAAAGAGATTCTTATTTTCTTTCACCTGATAATTGCTTTTCTTGGGTTTTCAATTTCCTTTATGACATGTTTTACCCAGTATACATATAGGAATTATTAGTTCTTCTGACTAAATCTCATGTAACTATGTAGATACTGTGCTGATAGTTGAATTCCTTAGGTTATATGAAAATGCTAGAATTATATTTAGTCTAGCATAAATTGCAGTCCTCTCTGAATTGATATGTCTGCCTTTTTCATATAATTGAAGAACTTCCGGCTGTCATCATTCCAATTATCTCCAAGCTTACAAACAGGCATAAGCCTAATTATTTTTCATCTGGCATGTGATTATTAGAATTTCTGACTTGATGACTAGATAATAAAAAAAAAAAGTAATGCCTAAGTCATTTACTTTATACTTTTCTTTCCTATGAACCACTTTAAATATACTGTGCTGTCAGAAAAAAAAATAGATCAAGAGGAGGAGAACAGTTTCAGAATCTGTTGGTTTTGTTTTTAAAAATAAATAAATACAGTGGAAATGAAATATGTTCTTCAGTATAGAGTGGGGTGGCTTAAGTATTTTAAAGTTTAGACATTTCTTGGTTTGTTGCCGGATTAAGTCAAGTATAATGTGACAGAAATTGAAGATATACTTTGGGATGGCTTGTATGGAACAAGTTAGTGCTGTCAGCGTTGTTTTTACTGTTGAATTGCTTTTACTCAAGAGCCATGATCATGAGAAGAACTCTTGTTCATCAGAACATTTGAAAGAGCCACTGTCAAATGTGAATTCAATATGAACTGCTCCCCCTCTTTAAGAAGCGTCTTGGCCACATTTGATCAAGACAAATTAATGGGTCAGTGTAAAGGGATGTCTACATTCTTCTTGTCTGTGGGTGAAGAAAAAGCATAAATCTGCTACACTCCCCTACTGGCACCTCAGCTAACCACTCAAACCATTTGATATTAAGAGAAACGCTTGTGTGTTTATGAAAATCAAATATCTTGTATTTGAAAACCACTCCAGAGAAGATTGTAACAGGCAACATGGCTTCAAAAAAGGCAAATAATTCCTGACTACCTTGGTGGCCTTACAACAGAGTGATATCTTTGGTGAAGAGAAATGGTGGTTCACCTACCTTACTTCTGTAGAGCTTTTGATACACATTCACACAACATCCTCGTCTCTAAATAGGAGGGAGATGGAGTTGATGCATGGACTGTTTAGTTTATTGGGAATTAGCTGGATGGCCACATCCAAACAATCAATGTCTTAAGGTCCAGGTGAAGACCTGTGATAAAAGATGTCACTCAGAGGTCTGTGCTGGGAGTCTGTATAGTTTAATATCTTCATTACTGACATAGATAGTGAAATTGAGTGGACCCTCAGCAAGTTTGCAGATGACATCAAGCTGAGGTATGCAAATGACACTTCAGAAGGAAGGATGCCTTTGACAGGTGGCCCCTGTGAGCCTCAATAAATTCAACAAGGCCAAGAGAGAGGTCCTGCACCTGGATCAGAGCAATCCAATCACAAATACGGGCTGTGTGGAAAATGGATTGAAAGCTTAAGGCTCTAAGGAGAAGGACCTGGGGATAAAAAAGGCGGATGAAAAGCTGAACATGGCACAGCCTGAGACTGTTTCTTTACACTCTATCACTCATCAACTGAGAATAGAAATTAACATCCATCTTACTACAACCTTGCTTCAGGTAGTTGTCGAGCACAATGAGGTCTCTCCTCAGCATCCTCCAGATAAAATAAAGCCAACTGCCTCAACTGCTCTTCAAAACACTTATGTTCTAGTCCTTTTACCAGCTTTGCTGTCTTTCTCTGAATACATTCCAGCAACTCAATATCCTTGTAGTGAGAGGCTTCAAACTGAACACATTTGCGATTTAATCTCAGTGCTGCATACAAGGGGACAATCACTCTCTTTGTCCTGAAGGCCAGACTATTTCTGATGCTGGCCAGGATGCTGTCACATAGTCTCATATCTTCTCAGTCTATCACAGAGATACAGAGTCTTGCTTATTTTAATGTATGTAATATTGTAACGTGTTTTCTTGCATGGGAACTGCTGAATCGTGGTCTGAACCTATGATTGATCACCTGAGGTGAGCAATGAGTCAGCCATGGGAGCACAGGTGAAGGCAATTCACCTGTGCTGCAGGAAGAGGTGGAGCCTGACTGCACCTCTCCTAGACCCATTTAAGAGCTGACTACTAGTAGGGAACAATCCTCTCTGCTGGAGTTTCATAAGGGGCCTTAGGTTATGGGCAAGTATCCCTATCTTTTCTGTTTTCTGCTTTGGTGTAATAACTGCAAAGTCAAGCTCTCTGTTATGCTCTTACATCTGTATATTCATTGATTGTAGAATTCTATACCTGCAGTTCTTTGCATGTGAACTTTGAATGCAGCCACCAGTCTTGTCCAAAATCTAGAGAAGAGACTAGCTATCAAATCAATCTTCAGCTAATGCATGACAGTTGTTTTACCATCTTGCATGCTCGTGTTACGTCTAGCCCAGGTGCATGGTATTGGAATCCAAACACTCAGGCAACAGATAAGCGGTTGGTTTTACAGTACTGTGTCTTAGCCTAAGCAGTTCTGAGACTAAAACTGGTCAACTAAATCTAATCTTGCCTCTCCTACGCTGAAAGATTAGATTGCATAGGATTTGACTAATTTACTTGCCTCTGTATTTGTCCTTCTATCAAAGCTATTTTTAAGAGGTAAGATGCATGACCTTGGTGATGCACAAAGGCTTGGAACACACTCCAAGTATCTGGAAACAAGACTTTACTTTCTAAGTATAAGATGTAAGTTCATCAGTAGAAAAAAAAATTATCTGAAAAGCTTTGTTTTTTTTCTTACATCACCTCCTTATTGCACTGTTTTGAAGCTGAGTTTTGTTTCATGTGGAATCTGGTTCAAGGAGAAAGAAAATCATTATTATCTGGTAGCATTATATTTATTATCTATATGTGTACATCTGTAGTTTGTGTATGACATCAAATAATTCACAGTTCAGAATTAAAAACCTCAACCAGTTGTGAGGTTTTTTGTTTTCGTACAATCTCATATTATTTCTCCATAAGCAGCAGAAGTAGTAATAAGAAACAGGAAATATTTTTGTACGTTGTACGTTTTATTTGGTGAAATTCAAATCACAGGAACCTTTGCCAGCATTTTCAGTGAGGCCAAGACTTTATTCTTAATGAAATGCAAATTATTTTTGCTCTAAGGCCAGTGTACTGAAGGCAAAAAGCATACAGAAAAGAAACTAAATGGTGACCAGGTTATCCGTTTCCTTCTTTACTTTGGCAGAGATTTTTCATACTGTAATGTTTCCATAGAGAAAAAAAACCTTGTTCTTGCAAGTGTTCATGGTTTGTGCTCTTGAGCCTGAAGGACAGTCCCTCACACTCAGCAGCAGTGAATATCAGGTCTTATTCAGGATTACTCCACAAAGTAAAAGAGGAAGTTACTTTGAGGAAACTGGAAGTGCTGGATTCTGGTTTTACTTAGTGCTCGTGATACATAAGTAGATTTGGTGTACTAAGGAGCTTGGGCACATACCAAATTCTTCTCTTGCTCTGGAATCCTTAATGTCTGGTGAATTTGAGGCCATCTGGTCATTCTTCCATTGCCAGGGCAGTGATAGTGCTTCTCCACACAGCTGCCTATCGTATTTAAGTTTGTGTGACTTCATTTGTCCTTGAGACCTTCCACATTCTGTCCAGCTGAGCTGAAATTAGTGTGAGTTCAAAACACACACATAAATATAGAAAGGAACATACAAGCAGAAAAGATTAACATGATCACGTAAGCCCTCTGAAGCTGGAAACCAGCATAACAAAGAAGGACAATATAAGAAGAGAAAAGATTATACAGATTTCCCTTATTTTATACTATTTGGTGGGAGAAAAACAAATCGTATGTTATCAGTTTGGCTCAACACTATTTTACCATGCTTTTATGCACAACTTTATGTTGTCTGTCCTGGGTAGGACTGAACACTTAAAGGCATCTCTCACACTCTGATTTGTACTGTGATTGTACCTCACTTGACAAAGTTTTATGTGGATTTTCTTTCTCAAATGATATTTCTCTCTGAAGAGCGTGTTCCCTAGTGTGCGTACAGGTTTCTGGATTTTTGTCTTCAAAGGCCTCATTAATGGTATTGTCTACTTTGATTTTAATTTTTATTTGTAAAGATGCCATGCAAGAATATCTCAGGAACTGCCCTGAAAATTAGTCGGAATAATATTTCTCTTGGGGAAACATTAAAGAGGAGAACACACATCCTGTACTGAGTTGTTTAAGTCTTAAGACCTGGAACATCATCAAAAGTCTTTTCCACTCTCTTTAACACTATGGGTGCATCCTAGGATGTTTGTGAGCTTTGAAAGAGGAACTTTTAGCATTGCCCTAAATGGTCTTCCTCATACTTGAAAAATTATTCAGTTTATTAATATACCGTTGCTAGTGATTGCATCTTCAATTTTTTCCATCATCTTATAGCTAAAGTTACAGAAGGCAAGAAATATAATGCTGCTTAAACACAGGAACTCGCGCTGTTTTCAGGGTTTTTGTCTCTGAATATTATAAATGTGTGCTTTTTTTGCTTTAATTATGGTTAGCTCAGGGGAAAAAAAAAAAAAAGCAAAACCAAACAGTTTAAACTAGATTCATAAAACCTAAAATCCTGTAATCTCCTGATATCCAATTTAAGATAGCATTCTGCTGTAGGTACAAGAAGGAGCTCTAGGGGTCAGATGTGATAGCAGCTGCAACTGAAACCAATAAAAAAAGGCTTTATTCACTGACAAGTCACTTTCCTTCAAAATAAAATTATCCGAATTCTTTACCTGAGGAGCTGGGAATGGATTTCATAGATGAGAGATTAATAAATGTTGTGTTATGCTACTAACAGTTTTATGTCTCAGTATTTTTACTATGAGTTTATTCAGAACTGCTTGTAGATCACTTCTCAGAATTTTGCAATTCAGTGATAATTACTATATGTGTAGAATGCAGTGAACAAACAGATGTGACACTGTAATTTACCACTTGTCCAATGATTTCCATCAGTTTTTAACCATTTCATATCACTTGACTAAAACTCAATCCATATTACTGTATCCATTCGTGTGAAGAGTGAGTGAAGAGATTAAGCTCTACCTTTTTTCCCAGATTTCTCCCCATCTTGATAACAAGCAGATGAATACATAGGCCTTGATAGAAACTTGCAGCTGATTTCAAAGCATTTTCATTTATTATCTGCTTTCTCATTTGTTTTTTTGTTGTTGTTGTATATATTGCAGCCTTCCCTGCTGCACTGTAGTCATTGCAATAGATGTGCCTCTGGTAACCCACACTGCAGAAGAGGTAATAGTAAGCTGTGCTGTGACATATGAGGAGAAAAAGCATGAAGAAGTAGGCAGCATTTTGGGCACTAGGAGATGTGTTCAGGTTGCTAATCAATGACCATATTATGTTACTGTTAGGGTAATTTTAACTACTCCTTGAAAGATAATTTTGCTTAAGTTAAATGAAGGAGAATACTCCCTTTTATAGAACTTCTGTTTCTCTATAACTTGTTAATAACACGTGAAAAGCATTTTTACTGAGAAGTTGACATATATGCTACCTGTTGTAGTGCATTCAGGTACACTCAGGGTGTTTTTGTTCTTATGTGAGGGCCACACTCCCATCCTCTTTTATTTAATGCACTGCTGTTAGCATTTATCCAGGCCCTTTCAAATCATTTCAGTTCTGATCAGAGATAAGAAACAACATATGTGTATGACTAAGCAATATTACAGCCTAGTTGTACTCTCATGCAGTTATCAACTGAACAAAAATTAGCTGAGGTATATAAACCTCAATGAAAGGTGTTTTAAGTTATTCTAATTGAGAAAGAAAAGACTGTCTTGCACTGGGAAGTCTTCCACATGCAAGAAAAAGGAGATGAAGGGAAGTAAGGAGAAAGAGTGCATGTCTCTGCTTAATTGATTAGTGATAAAATTGAGTGATGACAGTGACACGACCTATAGCTCTTTGATAATGAAAACATCCTTCATATGCAGTGTGTGTCTGTGCCGGTCTGGGCTGAATTCAAACATTGCCTCAGAATGCTTTTAGTGTCCTGGCTCTTGCACAGAATACAGACGCTGAGCAATGTGCAGAACATTATGTTTTTGAACTGGTTCTAATTTAGGTAGGAACTACCAGATGATAGAATGCCAAAGAGAAGTACTGATTATTTTCTTTAGAAATTGTCACTTAATTTGCTTTCTTCACACTTGGTCTAGAAGAAATGCACATTCAATGCACTGCAGTGTATATCTGTGCAAGAAACTATTGGTGTTGAATAAGGTTTTACTGTATCAGAGCTCCTGGTAGCTCTTTCCTGTCCAAAGGATGCCCACATCATGTTATGTCTGATGGCGATAGCAATGTGAAAGGTCTAATTTGGAATCATTAGACATCTGTGGTGAAACAGGAATGGAAAAGTTATTTAATTTTTGAGAGAGTTACTCAAATCCTGTTCAAACTTGAGGAAGGTCCCAGAAAGTTGCTTATGATTCTTCCCCTTGTTCCTCCAGTGGGTACTGAAGATGAAGGTGCCATTTCTACAGTGGTTAGAGTGTAGGAGAAGACAGAAAATGACACTAATCAGCTTAATGCAGTGTCACCATGAGAATTTTTCCTTACAGTTAAATATTAAGCTAATTTTCACGTTTCATGTTTTTGCTTAATTGCTTGTATGAAACTTTCACAGTCCTCATGGTGTTTCACCAAATGACCCCCTGGGCTACATGTTGGTGGAAATATAACATTCTTAAGAATGTTTCCTGGCACTGAAGCTAACCAAGAGGAAGTTGCTCAGATCTTCCAGACTGTCTTAGCCTCCAGTACAGAGTGGCTTTGTGCAAATTTCCTGCTGTCAGGGGGCCTAGAACAAGTCTATGAGCAGTTAGAACTTCTACAGGGAGATCCTACTTGGAGCAGGCTTTCTGCTGGGAACATTTTAACAAGTTTAATGCAGTCTGAATCCAAGTTTGGGGAGAATCAAATTGAATCTTGATGCTAAAATTAGAACAAGTCTCGCCCTTAAATAAGAGGTGAAGAAACGCATGAAATGACAGATCACAGAAAACCTAAGGTCCTTCAGGGCTGTCTACAGTAAGTACAGCTTGCTCTACAGCGCTGAAAAAAACACAGCTGTTAAAATGAATCAACCCTTGCGTTCATTCTTTTGCCCATTGCATAGTAACCAGTCTCCTAGTTCTATACTTATGACTTTTGTGGCATTTTGCAGCTTTTCTGCATTCATACAACCATTGCCATATATGTTTTTGGAGACATTAATTGTATTTTTATTTCATTTTAGTAATGTCACTTATTTTTTTAAACCCTTGTGCAGATACCTTGCACTGGCTTTTATCTCAGCCATGGATTTATTTATTATATATCTTTATAATGTGTAAGAATATAACACAGTGCATGATGGTTTTAGATATTAATAGTCTATAAATAAAAACATTTTGCAAGTAATCTTGACTACCATTGCTTACCCTGCCAAATGAAAGGCCACAGTATGATGAACACTATTTACAGGACAATAAGATCAGGAGAGGGGATTTTATTAATTCCTCAGCTAACTGCTCTTCAGATTTTTTTTTTTTTTATTTAACCCTTGATCTTTCTTCCTAAATTTTGATGTAGGCTAATACAGATTTAATATAAAAAGGATTTTGACCTTTTCCTACATTAAATAGTAATCAGATTATTTTGTCATGGCTAACTTACGCGATTAATGCATGCCAATTCAAACACAGCAGCTCCCTGTTGAAACTTTCACAAGCAGATTCTTCCCCCTGTCAATGTTATATTACAAACATTTGACTCTTGTCTTGCAAAATCAGCCCTAAAACTTCTCAGAATCTCAGGTATTAATCAGAAGTTATTGTACTAGATACTAGTAAGGTATTAAAAGAAAAGGTATTTAGTTAACTGAGGTTCTGTACTATACAACTTTCCAAACAGGATTCTGAAAAGCCGGAAAAAGTGTTTCAGCACATATTCCTGACTAAAGAAGGAGGATGTGGAATAAGTTTATTCAGTTTAATCTGTACCATTAATAGCAGGAAATCATTGCAGGTAAGTGATAGCATCAGTCTTAACTTTTGTGCTGTTAAATGCAAATAAGGAACTCATGTCTAGAAGGAAAAGGATTGATGCTTAGTCATTCTGTCTTGAGAAAGAATGATGTATTAAGGAAGAACTACCTGTGGAACCACTAGCACACCTCTTTCTACCACAGATCCAAAAAATTTTGGACACAGTACTCCAGATCTGGCCTCACCAGGGCACAGTGGAGAGGGAAAGGAATGATAGCTTCCTTTGACCAGCTACTGGCTGTGCTCCTTTTAACGCATCCCAAAATAACATTCATGTTCTTGGCCACAAATACGCACTTCTGGCTCATGATCAACCTGTTGTCTGCCAGTATCTAGGTGGACTGCTGCTTCCTAATGGGCCAGCCCCTAACCTGTACTGTTTGTTGCATGTTCTTATTCCTCCCCAGCTGTAGGACTCTACGCTTGCTTTTGCTGAATCTCATCAAGTTTCTCTCCACCCGACTTTTCTTTTGGGTCTCTCTAGATCTTGCTGAATGGCAGCTCAGTCTTCTAATCCTTAAATTATTATTTTCTAAAGCACTATTCTCTGAGTGCTAATTTGGGTATGTATCATTCCTTTCTTAGCAACTTTTTGAAAAATTACTAAAGACACTTAGCCACAAAAGCAAGAATGAAAGGATAGAGATAGGAAAATGTGTGATTTCATCATAGTTTAGAAAATCTCTTCTATTTACCTTGGAGGTCTCATAAAAAGTAAGGACCAATATCGGTGCTTATGATGATGAAAATGCTACTTTTGGCATATATCTTTAGCAAGCCATTTTAAGAACATTCTTATAAATACATTTCAGAGACATAGGTGTCAAGAAAAGAGCAAAATCCATGCGAAATTTCAAAATCTCTAATTGAGAAATATATGAAGAGCCCAGAAAGGCTAAAGATCCTTAGATTCAGTCTTGGATTCATCTGCACTGATCTTGGCTGTCTGTTGATGAAAGCCAGAAAGTTGTGTAGGTAAGATTTTCTGTGTTGCTTGGTGAAATTTTTTTCTTGGAGCTCTTTGCTTTCCCTTGTGGCATACAAAGAAACGCAGCAACACTGGGAGCTCCTCAGAGCTAAAATTAGATTTGTGTCAAGATTCTATCACTTCCTAACTCTGACCTGAACTATTGATACAACAGCCTACCTTGTAGAATTCTGAACTCCCATTTCTTGATGAAATAAATCATGATGTATGATAACAAAATAAGATGTCAACAACCCAGAGTTTACAAAAGAGTAGTAAGAGTTCTCTGTAATACAGAAAATATGCAAGTTTAACTTGCATTTTTTGAGCAAAAATTTGAAACAAACATAGTTTTATGCAGACCAAAGGGGCAAGTGGAGTAAATCATCTTAATCCCTATGTTCTCAGTTGAGCTGTAGCAGTGTGATGCTATATTTTGATCCTACTTACTGTGACAGCTCTGTTATACATGCTAGCTATCCATATATATTGCTGAAGAATACATTCAAACAACTACACTTTGGATTTTTTTAGTGATTTACATCCTCTTTGTGTAGAAAGACTGAAAGGCAGTTTATTTTTGTTTGCCTATATCGTATGGGAGGTTCTGTCACAGTGAGACTGGTCTGAAGGAAATCCTGCTAGTTTTCTCCAAACAAAGCTTATCTAAGGTGAACAAACCTTGTCTGTAGAGCATATCAATGGAAGCAGTCTTCTGATTCAGTGCAGTGAAAAATTAGGTAAGCCTTATGCATTTTTCTGAGGGCTTCCTAGGTGCTGGTTTTTTAGAGACTTTTTTACAAAGGAAATTCAAGTTCTACATTTTATACATTTCAGATGCTAATTAAATATTACTGTTGCTTGATGAGCTCCAAACTTCTGTACCTTGAGACTTCATTATGCGGCAAAACATAATCCATTAATCTTCCCAGCACAAATGTATTTATTAGTTAAAAAAAAATCATAGGAAGTCTGAGAAACACAGACTCTTTCATCTTAAACTAAGTAGGTGTTGTCTAACAATTTTAAAATACCTCAATTGACTTGTCACTGTCACTGCTGCATTTTGACAGAGGATATTGACTATCGTTATTGAAGCGGAAATAGGTGAACAAGGGTGCCATGCTTCTGCTTTCCTTCCTGTCAATCATTTCGTAGTAAATAGGAGGATCAAATGAGAGATCATTTGATGACAACCAACTGAGCAACAAGCAATAAACCCCTGAGAAAGTCATAACAAAGAACTCCATATTTTTAAATAGTTATTCCAGCGTCAAGGGTAAATCAATGTTAATACAAATCCTGGCACTTAACAGCAGATAGCATGACATCATTTTTTATGGTTAGGCTCTCTAAAAAAACTCATCAAATCATGGTAATCTGCCTAGGTTTAATATTCAGATAATTCAGTATATCTGTACCAGCTCACCTTCTCAAACAATTCAGGTCCCATTGTGAGGAGAAACGAAATAAAACTTTTCCTGACCTGTAGTTTCTCTTATTGTGAAAGGAGGAGAGAGGAGAAAAAAAAAAAAAAAAAAAAAAAAAAACCAAACACCTGCTTTGATATTCCAAAGACATTGATTCAAGTTTTCTGAATTACATTTTACTTTCAGTAACCTAATGACTCACATACACAGATAATTTGCTAAGAAACTCTGCAGACTTGGAAAAGCATCTGTATAACTCCTTCTAATTATTTTATTTTTTAGCAAGTTATTTGTAGCAACTTTGGCATACTTCTGCCAGGATCTTTGAGTATTAAAAACATGCCATGTTTTGGAGAATGTTAATGTAATATAATTTGACATATCAAAGGGTACTGTAAAGTTTGCTTCATGTCAAGAGTCTATTTTCTTCTAGCACAGTGCTTCTGAAATGATGCACTAGATAAGCACAAGGGAGAGATTTCTAACAGAAAACAAAACAAAACAAAAAAGCTAGAAAAGATTTGACCTAAAAAAGAAACACCTGCCTTGCTGAGATCTGTCTTGCCCTTAGTGAGGAGTGCAGGGCACATTGGAAGAATTGGAGTTTTTCTTCCCTCTTCGCTTTCAGGTGTGCAAGGGAACAATGCTTCTTGAAGTCATCAGACCTGCAGAGAGCCCTGCTGCACCAGGGCCCTGCAGCCTATCTGCAGGGAAAGCAAGGAGAGTGCAAGACTCGGAGCTTCAGCTCTGCCCCCTGCATCCCTTGGTATAGCATGCAGCAACCTGCCTGGCTGTGCAGGCAAATGGGAATGGAGAAGATTAATGTGTCCTGACAAGAGAGCGATGTTTTGGCTGTGTGCAGCCTGTAGGCTCCCACATGCTCAGAAACCACTTCCTGTACCCCTACTGACAGTCTCTGCTACTCAGTAGCTATGTACTGACTTGTATCTGCAGAAGACCGTATCAAACTGTAGAGATGCTCACTCCCAAATAGATGCACATGCTAATTAGCTTAGCAATAAATCTTTTTTTAAAATGAGGATGTAGGTAAGGCATGCAGTCCATTCTTCTTTTTGTCTTTTTTTGTCTTTGCAAGTATATTTATTTGTTTACAAAAAGCATCTATCTAAGAACACATGTTTAATTGCTAATTAGAGGTAACCAGTATTTTATGAACTGCTTCATATTTAGTTGTAAAAGGCAGTGGTCTAACAACATTTTGATAATGAAATATCACTAGTTAGTGAACAGTGAATTTTTAGCATATATGGGATTTGAGTTGTGAAAAAGAGACTATGGTTTCCATGCCATCTCATCTGAATGGACAGAGGACTAGAAGGAGTTAAATTTTTATCCCATCCGTCTGGTGGAGAATACAGTGGCTCCAGTGAATGCAGGTGCAACAACAGCCGGAGTGGGTTTATTTAAAAACTCCGATCAATATTAACAGAAAATGTATACTTTATTCATTCAGCCCTAGCTATTACCCAGTTCTACACAGAAGGCAGAGCCTTGAAAGTAGGTTTTGGCAGGTATGTAAATCCTCTTGGCCTTTTTCCATCTTCATCTCTGTTTATTGCTTGCTGTAGGACCCAAAATATGTTTCTCTGCTGATTTGCCATGCAAGCCCAGCCCAGGCAGAGCTATCTTTCTAAAAATCAGGAAAGGGGACTTAGAGGAAGCCAGGTCTGCATTATGTATATCTGGGGCATGGTCTGAAATAGCAGATGCTACAATAGGCATTACTCTTGTATAGGCAGAGGGTGTTTGTATATGCAGCTTTTTATGTCTGATATCCACCCCACAAACCATTTTGCCATTCTGTCCTGTGACTATAATGAAGCATACATCGTATTATAACTTTTTTTATACAGATATTAATACTGTACTGAATGAGAATGATAGATTCTCCACATCTCCACTCCAGGTGGGCAAAGCTAGTGAGAGGCTTGAGCACCATGCAAGGAAATACTGAGCAGTTTTGAGCTCCACAGCATGTGGTTGCGCGTAGGGCAATTGGATTGCACCTCATACCCTACACTTGGCTGCTCTGACTTTTTTCTAGGATTTTGGCAACAATGTACCCAATTCTGAACTATTACATTCTGTGAGATATTGGCTACTGATTTCTATTCCAGAATGCTCAGAAAAATTTAAATTTTCTAATTGGTCACCAAGATTTATTTTGTCTGATACTCATAGTATTGAATTTACTTGCCCTGTAACTCTGATCATATTTAGAAAATGGCTGGTACTACAGTAAATAATCCCGGAGCAGAAATACACTTACTTTTGTATTATGGACAGCTACAAGGTAACTTCAGGCTACTCTACTTAGCTTTCAGGGTTTCATTTATCCCTTTCCCTATGGAATCGTTCTTA
>NW_024884475.1:30927125-31053565 GCF_019232065.1 Centrocercus urophasianus | reverse complement strand
TTTTTTTTTTTTTTTTTTCCTGTAACTTGCTGCGGGTTATCAACACAGAGTAATTAAACATCTTGCAGATTTTTTTGCAAGCTTAAAACAAAAAACTTCATTTAGGCCACTGCAAAGATTTTCATTTTAATTTCAAACTTTTCCCTTCATATTTTTAAGCTAATGAAAAATTTTGCTTATAGAACTTTGAGGAAAAGCTAATAATTAGTTTTCCATTATTTTTATCTTGAAAATACAAAGCCATGATGGTTTACCAGTTTAAAATTCTGTCTCCGGACCAAGAGAATTGTGTCATGAAACATTAAATGCTTTGAGACCAGCAAATTCCCCAGTTCTTATGAACTGACAAAACTTTCAATGGCTCTTAAAGTCTTGTACTATTCCTGGCATTCGCAGAGTTCTGCTGGTATGACTTCTGAGCTGTTGTCCTTAAAGCAAGATTCCTGTTTCAATGAAAGCATGGCATCAGGACTGTTGCTGCTTCACAGGTCCTTTACATACTGTGTCCCTTTTCAAATTCATACTGTAGTATTTTGGGAAGTCTAAAGGCCCATGCTTATTTTGGCAATACATCCTCATTGGAGCAGAGCAGCAATACAAATGTGAAAGAGCTACAGTTTAGCAGCTAGAATCAGTAATAAAAAGTAAAGCAGTCCTTAGATGTGTTGTGTTGAGTGCTTTTCTGTGCCTAAAAGATATTGACTGTTGTTCTTATTGGAGAGGAAATAAGTATGTGCTTGGAGCTACTCAGACAACAATTCATCATTTTCTCATGTGACAGAAAGAATCCCTGTGCCAGAATACAAAATCCAATGGCAGCTACAGTAGCAGAAAATCAGAAAGAAGTCTGTGTTAGAAAACTCACAGGCTAATCACAGCCCAATTTCCAGGGATTGTTCACTTCTGAAGAAGCATTGCTTTAGGACATAATTCAGTTCTCAGAGGACCACAGTTTGTGACTTAATTCAAACATTTCATAGAAAATGAGGGTTTGAAAAATATGCGTTTTGTTCCTTATTTCTTTCTAGTGAAGCTTCAGTGTGGTACTGTAGTGAATAATGGCAACATTCCTTAAAATCTGATGCTGGTTCAGTCATTATGCCAAAATAAGGTGAGAAATCTTGCTGTGAAAGTGATGAGACACCATTAATAAACATCATTTTTTTAATAATGTTATGGTGAATTTTTTTGCTTGGTAAACCAACTATTAATATTTGTGAAGATAAGTGATTATTGCTTTGCTTCTTTAATCTATGGGAATTTGAGTTGGTTCATAACCACTTACTTAAATTCTATTGCTAGTATAGAACAATAGATTTAAAGCTACGTCATAGCATTTTCTGCCCTGAAAGGAGTCAGTTGGCAACATTTTAAGCAATAAAGAAAATAGGTACAGACACTAGTCTTCAACCTCAAGGGCATCTAGAATTGTAAAGTTTACGTAGTAGACTCAGAAAATCACAAATGACTCTTTGGATACAAAACATGCTATCCTAGTTTCTGGCGATACTCAGATTTATATCCTGTTGGCAGCTTGTGGAATATGCTCACTCTTAGTTTAGTAGTGTCTACACTTACCCCCAAATAGTAACAAATGCAGCAAAGGAGAAATAAACACAGCTCTTGGACAGGTGCTTTCTACCTTGACTAGAAAATGTAGTAACCCAGCTAAGAGCCAATCTTATGAAATGGCAAGATCTAGATAGAAGCTTCTTATATCTGGCATCAATGTTCTGGAGTGTGCTTTCTGTCATAGTGCCTAAACTTCCCTTTAATTTTTCATAGCCTTCCGTTATTTGAAGCTTCAAATTAAAAATGCTGTTTCTTAAAAGATTGTGCCCAAATTATAACAATTAAGGGAACACTGAACTATTTCATTTTTAACTGACCTTTAAAACGCTGTAAGGTGCTTATCATTGCATGTTTTCATATATTATTAAAAGCTATTGCAATGAATATAGGAAATGTACAATCTAATCCCAATTCAATAAAACCTGGAAAAACAAAAGCTTTATCAAGAAAAAAATGAAAGCATTGCTTGAAAGCAAAAGATAAACCTCTCACTAGCTTTGCCAACCTGGAGTGGAGATGTGGAGAATCTATCGTTCTCATTCAGTACAGTATTAATATTTGTAAAAAAGCAATTTTTAGCAATTGCTTGAAAGCAAAATCTAAAAAAAAAAAAAAAATCTTAAAAATGCCCTACAGAGAGGCAAGTGTATGGATAGTAGTCACAGCCTGTTTAATGTTGGCAAGTGTCTAACATGACGGCACATTCAAACCAACCTTTGACTGTACAATCCAGCATCTGGCATGACTATAATATTAGGCTTCATAACATTTATTAGAAATGCCTATTTAAACTACAAAGAGAAACATGGCATTCTGAAGTACTGCTATTATTTCTATTTATCAGTAACTCACAAATTCTTTGTTTAGTTGGAGTGTTTCGTATTTACGTGTGAGAATATTTAAGCGATACAGTATTAATGTGATTTTCTGCTGTAAAGAAACACAGGAAATTTCTTGTTCCTTGCAAAAACAATTGGCAATAACTGGGAGAGTGTCAATGATTAATACTGATACAGTTGATAGGGAAAAAATTTTATTCAAATTTTAGAATTTTTCTAATAATTTCTACTTTCAAATTTTTTAAATCCAGTGGTCAAAGAATGGCATCTTGCTCTATCATTTCCTAGCAAATATACATATTCACCTTATTGAACTATGTGAAATGTGTTAGCAGAGTTTTATAACTTATTATAACCACAACTTTATATCCAAACGTGGAACAACTGAATTAATACATTTTGCCATCTCTAACCTCAGTCATTGGGTGGTTAGATGTAAAACATGCCATATTTTCTGTCTGTAACAAAATGCATTTTCTTTTGCCAAAATACCATCTGCAAGTTATCCATAACCACCATTACAATGAATTCAGATGTATAGATTTTCCCATTCCTCTTCTGCAGAAGAACAACTCTTAATTAAAAAAGTTATTGTGGATTTGAGTGCTGCTCTGAAAGTGATGCCTCCTATTTTGTTATGTTGGCCCATGATATCTGAGGCAGATGGTGGTATGGCACTAGGGGCTGAACCCTCCCATCAATGTTACATTGCAGTTTTGTTGCTGTGTGACATAGCAGCAGAGGGGCAGACTGACAACATGGTGTCTGACATGGAAGTACATATGAAGCAAAGCTGTGTCATTTGTATGGTAACTGCTGAGTCATGGCCTGAACCACCATTTGAGCACCTGGGGAAAGGACCCAGTCAGTCCTGGGAGCACAGGTGAAGGCAATTCAACTGTGCCACTGGAAGGGGTGGAGCCTGGCTGCACCTCTCTTAGATATCATTTAAGGGCTGACTGCCACTGGAGAAGGATCTCTGGTTGGTGATTCCTCCTTGATGAAGTCTTTTCAGTGTGCCTAGATCTTTGGAGATGGGTGAGCACTTCTCATTTGTAACATCTTTCAGTTCACGCTAGTCTCTTTGTTATTGCACCTCCTGTATTGCTATTCTACTTCATTGGTCTTTCTGATTGTTATAGTCATTGAATTCCTCTATGTAGAAAAAATGGCACCTATGCAAATTCACTGACACTTGATGAATGTTTTTGGAGACTGAACAGTGAATGTGGGCACAATAAGGTGGTTGGTGCATTTCAGTGGTGGTGATAGAAATGTTAGTCACTCTAGGCAGCCTGGTGTAGTGGTTGGTGACTCTGCTGGTGGCAGAGGGGTTGAAACTAGATTATTTTTGAGGTCCTTTTCAACCCAGGCCGTTCTACAATTCACTGGTGCAGATGTTTCTAAGCGCAACATGCAGACTATTGTTCGTTGATGGTTTAAAAAAAAAAAAAACCACAGGTAATGATGGTAGTTATGTTGGAAAATAGTGTTTTTGTAGCTGAGAATATGCTCTATCAACTAGTATTGTCGTGCTTTTTGTATCTGTTCTGGTTTCCATGGAAATAAATAGGAGGCATTACATTCAGAGCAACCTATGTATAATATGCATAGATATTAAATCACTCTTCATATGAATGTAAAATGCCAAATCCAGGTTTTTCTACCCTGTGAAACTGGCAAGGTCATCAAGTGCATTGATTAGCTTTAATGATCCTGATGAGCCTCACCTGTGTCCCTACATCAGGCCACCTGGGCTCTACCAGTAGCCTGGGGCTGCGCCCAGCTTGGCATAACAAATACTGCCTTAAGCCTGGCCCCACCTGTGGCTTGACTCCTCCATCTTGACCTTCATTTGACTCCTGTATTGTATTATGATCTGGATGCCTGACTGGACCTGGCCACCAACTCCAGGGTTGTATTGATTGCCTTGCTTGGGTGCTGTGGGATGTGCTCTGGCTAAGGAGATCTTTTCCCAGTCTTCTGTGGGGTGCTCTCTGCTCCAGCCTGTCCTCTTGTCAGGAGGCAGGCTTGCTTTATTGGCTTGTGCCACATTTATCTGAGATCCCTCCCTTAGGAGAGTAGGTGAGACTAGCAGTGGATTTGAGTGTGCCGTCAGGAATGCTCAAGAGGTAACTTTATGGGTTTTTTTATTCCCCTTTCTCAAAAATGCTTTGATAAGTGAGCTGGTAGCTTAATTATCTGTTATGTGAGGGTGGTAGATTACTTCCTTGTATGCCTTGAAAATGTATAGTATGCAAACTTCAGTATGTATGAATATTAGGAGACAAGTTGCTCCTCATTTTATATCTGACTGTAAACCCAGACTTCAGCTGTTTGCTTGAGGGAGAATGTGTTTTCCCCAGAGTATGTATACCTGCCCTTAGAAATGTATACATTTCTAAGGTTGAGTGGATGGATAGATATGCATATATTCATATGGCCTTGTATTGTTTACACATAACAAAATTTGTTCTTAAAATCTCTCTAGAATGTATTTATCATTGCTTAAAATCATTTTATTAGTGATCTTCAGAAGTTGCATGTTACAATTCTTTCTAACATTGACACTGGCAAACATGCATACGAATATATGTATTATTTTTTATAATTGTTAAGTATCAGTATATCTGTTATTGGTATTTTGCTGCTACACTGACAGTATTAAGATTTGTATGAGCTGAAAGCACTGCATTCATGTAGCCTGGTTGGTGATGAAGTTAAAAACAAATGTAGAAGTTATTTCAGATCTGTTAGACTTCATTGCCTTCATAGCTGTGATAGAGTGCGTTACACACTTGCAGTGATAAGCAAAAGATTTATCTGTCCAGACCATCAAAGTCTCCTGGTAAGGCAATATAGCTTTATCCTTACTTTAATTTCTTGAGTTCTCCTTTTGTTGATATGGTTAAAATACAGTACAGCAAAATGAAATGTTTTGATTTCAGAGCTTAATACACTGCTGGAAGAAGGGAGTAGAAAAAAAGTTGCAATTGCTAGGGAGAGTTCAACTGTTGTCAGAGATTCTGGAATTTCACCTATGCAATAGAAGTTGGAAAAGGAACAATCATATACTTTCCAAGCTAAGGCCCTGATTTCAAATCCTGTGTTTAATTTTTAATTCATGTATTTGAGGAAGGAGTTCGTCTATGGAAGTACCATCGCAGGATAATGGCACTATCTATCTTGTATGCATATGCATATTGCTAACAAATGATAAGCACAGACACTAACACCAATAATTGTGTCAGGGATCCTTCTGTCAGCCATTTTGCCATATCTGCAGTGAAGGAGCATGAGTGCTGCTACTGTGTACCAGGTTGCAGTGATCAATGGAGATCAAGTAATGAGTTTTTTACCTAAAAGTAGCCTTACCCCTTTGTGAAAGCATTCCTTGAAAAGAAATTCCCTATTATCTTTCTCATTTTCAGGTGAAATTAAAAAGGTGAAAATTTGTTCACTAATACTACCTTTTTGATTTTTATGGGTTAAATTTACATTTGAATGTTAAGTTTAGAAGCTTGGTACCCTCACTGCCAGCAATTGAAGCCAGGTGCTTGAAGCTGGTCCCAAACTACCTTTGTCTGTTGTACTCATATTGAAGGGGTGAAGGTGATTAAGCTGCAGGTGTCAAAGGAGATTGCAGTGACCCATGCTCTTTATTGTTGAGCAATATGGTAACTTGTACAGCATAAAAACAAGGGAACATTTGTAACTTCAATAACTTTATTTCAAGTTTTATAATGTGTCAACACATACTTCTACTGGAGAACGTAGCTTTAGTTACTAGGCATGGTAGTTTGGTGCCTAAAATCTGTCCGACAAGCCAGTTTTCAGTTCAGCAATAGTCAAGTCTGTGGTTAACTTTATGCACATTTGTGAACAAACAGCCCCACTCATCTTTTTTTTTCTTTGCTTTTTGTTTTTATCTTTTTGCTTTTTTATTTCCAATACCTTATACTACTTTAAGTCTGGACAACTGGATTTTGACAGTTGCTTTGTAGCATGAATAATGTGATTCTTTGAAGCACTGATTAGTACTGGAGTGTTTTTTTCAGGGGTATAACTATTTGCATGAATCTCCAAAACCAAACAACAAAACAAAAGCCAGTCAACAACAAAAAGTCCAGTTGTCTTCTCTCCCTCTTTATTTCCCATTTCTCTTACAGTGACTAACAGTCTTTAAAATATCAGTGTACTGCTATTAACTTACTGTGGCAGCATTTATGAAACAATAGGAAATGTGTGTTGAAAGCCAATGGATAAATTTCAGCGGATCTTATCAGTGGTTAAAATAATCTATTTGGGCAAGTTATCCTTCTCATTTATATTCTGGTTCTTGTAAAATCAAACAGCAACAAACTGTTTATTTTAGTTTCAGCTAGGACAGAGTTGATTTTTCCTTCATAGTGTCTATGTTTTGGCTATGAAAGAAAAACAGCATTTAACATAGTGATATTCTGATTGTTGCTGAGCAGTTCTGTACAGAGGTGAAATTTCAGTTTTTCGCTTTCTCATACTGCTCCCCTAATGAGGGGGGATAGGGAGGCGCAAGGAGCTGGGAGGGGACAGAACCAGGATAGCTGTCCTGAACTGGCCAAACGGGTATTCCATCCTGTATGATAGCATGTGAATAAAAACTTGATAAATGATGATGAGTTGGCTGGAGAGCAACCACTGCTCAGAGACTGGCTGGGAGTTGGTCTGTGTGTGATGAGAGATTGCCTTCTTCACAAATTGTTTTATGTATTTATATTGTTATCATTACTATTATTATTTTTTCTTCCTTTCCTGTCTTAGTAAATGGCTTTTATCTCAACTTGAAAGTTCTACTCCCCACCCCCTGGCTTGGAGGGGTAATGTAGCAGGCAATGAGCAAATAACTGTGGTGTATTTAGCTACCTGGTGACTTAAATCACAGCAGCATTGCATGTAAAGACAGCCTTACAGAGTTTCATCTGTCTCAAATAATAATTATAACACAAAGTAAGCATCAGTAATAACTGGAAGAAAAAAGTCCTTCTCATTTCTTTGCTTATGTGTCACTCACATCACTGCTTTTAACCCATGCTCATTTTGGTGATCTTAGAAGTTTTAGTCCCAAATCTGAGCTAGCAGGTATCAAAAGGGAATACTGGGGCTTCCACTGTCAGTGTTGACTATAAACAAATGTTATTACCAATCTAATGATCCAAGAACAGTTTGATTTTTATTCTTAACAATTGAAGTGCCCTGTATTGGCTGTCATGGACCACTTGATAGGCAGCGCTTGTTTTTATTATTGACAGTTTTCTTTGGTCAATTTCTTATTGGGAAACAAAGGCATTTTTTGAGTATCTTCTGTTTGTAATCTAGGAATTCCTCAGGAAGGTAACCTTGATGTGGGTGGTATGGATGCTGTTTTGAAACTTTGTGTGTTTTACTTTGTGTGTGTACTTTGTGTGTTTTTACTGGATTGTTTTTTAGAAACTGCATTTACTGTGTCATACAGTTGGGTATTTGTTAGCCTGCTCTCAAGCATAAAAGCAATCCTGTTTATGTAGTAAAAGGATTTGCATTCTCAATTGTATTTTCACCTAAATATCCCAATGAATCGAGGCTTTTGCCTTGTCACTAGACTTCATTTTTGTTAATCTTTTTAAGGTTAAAATATTAAGATTAAACATTGAACTATCATTTTTCAACGTTTTTGAAGACTAACCCATGATATTTTCAGAATAGTTCTATGTATCAAGCATTTCTGTAGCATATACACAGGTGAGATTTATAAAGCAAGTTACCTATTTGTAGAAGGAAATACAAAATGAAAGTCCTTTATTAAAAATGCTTTTGTAGATATGTTACAGGAAAATATGAAAGTGGATAGAGTAATTCCATGCATTGAAATTATAGCTCTCTACTTTCTGCACGGAGTTATAAGCTGTAGAGGAATCAAGGCACTTACTAGTACTTTTTTCCATGTCATTTATTGCTTTAACTCTTAATGAATCAGGGGGCCAGATACTAGACTGTGCAACTGAAATTTCACAGTAAGAATATTTGATTGTATATGTGAAATAATTTAGTCATCAAATAGTGCTATTAAATTTAGGATGCCTTTAAAGCACTGTTTCTATTGTTGTTTTCACATTCTATTTTGCTGGCAATAAATCATTCTGAAGCAATTCATTTCTTACATGGTGAGAGATAGACAGCAGATCCTGAGCTCAGCAGGTGACACATTAAATTCAGAGATGTGTCAGTCACATTTAAAGCATATGGCTAACTCCTACAGCAGATCACTCCAGCGGAAAAAAACAGTTTCTGTGGAGTTTTCTATGCATGTCAAGCTGAAACAGAATTTTATTTTTCTTCATGTTGAGAGTGAACTCCTTATGAATATTCTATGCTTTGTCACCAAGTACTAATAAAACTAACTGATATCCATATTTAAAATCTGATGTTCATACCAGGAAAGGCAAGAACAGAACTTTGAATTAAGGCCACTTTGATTATATTATATTTGTACATGATATATCTTCAAGTTGGGGGTAAACAAAATTCAAGATTTCTATTATTGCTGTAATGAGTAAAGTCATACTTCAGACATCCCTTGGCATTCACCTTTTGGGATCAACTGAGGTGTAAGGAAGAGACTTTCTCCAAAGCCTTCAGGCTCCAGTCTGACAAAATGCAGACATTTGAACTAAACTGCTTTGCTCTGCTGCAGGTTGTAGTACTTGCTTCTGAGTGGGACTGACACCTCCAGCACTAGTCCTTGCAGCCATGTTTGTCTGTAGGAGTTTGGATAAATCATTCATAAATAAGACTTGGGGGATCTATTTAATGAAGTACAAAATTTAATCGAAGACAAACTTGCACTTCAAACATCATAAACATAATTTTGTCAGTTTTAAGCAACAATGAAAGTTAGTTGCATCTTCATTTTAATGCACTTAAGTAAGTGCTCTTCCATTGTCAGTGTGCAAGCTTGACTTATTCAAACTTTCTTTTGTGCAGCTGAAGTTAGGCTGTGGCTTATAGTTGCTCTGGATGTTATATTTGAACTGTCCAAACCAGTTAACGTTAAGTGCTTGTTTTGCACCTTGGTCTGCAAAGAATGATGTGTAATGTCTGCAGCAATTGCGTGTTACCTGTCTTGTCTCTATTACTTAATATTTTACTTTAGATTACACTGAACTATGTAACTTTGCAGTTTTTTTCTCAATCCTCTGCATCTATCTTTTCAGTTAATCCTTTTAAAGGGAAACTATATATTACCAAGTCTTACAGGGCTTAATTTTTGAAGCTTTCATGAGTACTGAGCAAGGATTAAAAAATCTACTGAGAGGCAGTGTGTTCTGATGATCAGCTGCCATTTGCCATATATCAGAGCTGTTCAGATTTAATAGATGTCTCATGTATCTCTTATTGTTATTATGATCCAAATGGTAATATAATTTTTCTCTAACAGACTTTCTCCTATGAAATTAATGTTGAATGTATTTCTTTCCTTTGATACTAATCACTGTATTTATAAATTGAGTGAAAATGGATGCAAATATGATAGATGCAACCTCTTAATTGACATTTATGGTGGACTCTCTAGGTACACTTTCATACCAGAATACCATCAGTATTTCCCTTAGGTAATGTGTTGGATCTTGTCAAATACTTATTTGAAAGGTCAGCTGTGTTGGTGATAGCTCTCATTCTCCCCTGTTGCTACTGCTTCCTGTTCCATCACTAGCTGACATCAGAGAGAAAGCAAGTATAGCACTCAGGAGACCTCCATGTCAGCATTAAAAGATACCCCAAAGGCAGTGAGGATGGTACTTGTGTTTGTGATAAGGTGTGACTGACTTAAGGAAGGTAGCAGTCTTGTGACTGCTTTTGGTCAGGTAGACTTTTTAGCGTATGACACAATCTCCAGGCTGTTTTCCTGTATGTAGATCGATCTACAATTACTTTTCCTCTCTATATGATGTCACCTCTCCTTACAATCTCTCCAGTGTGCAATATGTGCTCTTTAGCCAAGTGTCAAGGTTTGTACTGTGCTCATACTAGGTTTCCTGGGAGTGTATTTCAATATGTCATGTTGAAGCACACTTAATGCTAAATATAAATCAGAAAAATTCTCACCTGAAGTAAATCTATGCATTTGATTTTTTGTCACATTTAAATAACAAATGTTATGTATTCCAAATCTCTGCATGAACCTCTGTGTCCTATAGCTATGTCCCTTTCTTTTCCCATTCCTCTCTGAAGTGAAACTGTTTGGGATCTGGGGGCAACTAGGAAGAGAAATTAGAAAATGGAATTATGAGATATACAGGTGGCTTTCATTTTAACTGCTGTGCTTACATACAAGTTCAGTGTGGTACTTCTTTGTGGATGTCGTGCTACTCTTAAGGTGAAAATATTCAGTAGCTGTTTGAGTTCAGATGGGGAAGATCCCCAACTGACTGCTGGTTTTCCATGAATGCATAAAATGACATCTTGCCTTTTCTCTTGTAATTATTATTGTGAACTTCTATGAGGATGAAAAGTGAATTTATATTATTTTAGAAGTGGTTCTCAGAGGACTGAGTCTGTTCCCTTTACTCATTGTTGGCTACTACTGAAAATCTTTTTCTCATGTATATCTCTAAACAATGAAAAGATTGCACTGTGAGTGAGGATCCCATCTTCCACCATTAACATTGCTTCTTTGGAGATTTCTGGCTGTGTGAAGCTGTGTGCACATGTTCTCTGTTAGTTTCTTGCATACTGTTTACTTGTGTGTACCTTCCAACTTCATTTATTCTAGAAATCTGTGACTTATCAGGCAAGTAGGAATAGTACATAGGACATAACTTAGCAGTATATGGCATGTAGCTACTTTGTGAATATGCTCAGCATCAGTTAGGAAAAAAAAGCCCAAAAATATGAAGCAAGCTCAAACTGTCCACTCTAAAAATAAACATATACTTTAGAGTAGCCAGTTCTAGAGAGCTGAAATCAACTTGGAAGCAAATTACCTGAGTTAGTTTGGGAATTTATTTAAAAAAATGTGAACGTTAAAGGTAAGTTTCAGATAACTTTTAGTAAGTAAAGTCTTAAAGGCTTAACAAGAAAGAAGTGAGTGCTGGTTCATGTATACTGTTTCTGGTGCAATTCTTTGAGATCTAGCTATTCAGAATTTTGTACAGTAAATTACAATTTATTTTTACTATCTAATTTCATCAATTTCTTTTTATGCAGTTATAGAGTTTTACATACATTTACATAAAGTATTTTTTCAGCTCAATGTGTATGAAGTTCTGAATAGTTGTTTTATTAATCATGGAAGTTGATATCTTCATGAGACTTGCATGTTTTCTGCTTATCTTGATAATTGGTATCAACTGTTTTTTCCACTTCACTTAAAATCTTGAATTTAGGTAATCTTTTTTCCTGTGAGTCTTACTTCATAGTTCCAAGGACTGCATTGGATCGAAGTAAACATTTTTGGTCTAGAAAGTGTTTTTTCATGTTTAGTGAAATATTGACTAATAGAGAAAGATCTACCTAGATTAACTTGATATTTAAATGCTTACTGTTACTCTGCTGTATTCAGTGATTTTTTTGCTCTCTAGGTCAATAAGATGCTGTAACTATTATTGTTAATACTCAGTTCTCTTAAGATACTTCCTTTAATCCTATATGTAATTTTCAATTACTTCTATATCTCTGGATCAGTAAGCATTTCTAAAAAGACCTAGGAACTTTTGAAATGTAGTGACTTTGGCCATCTTCAGCACCACCCTGGGTGGAAGATTAGGAATGGATTCTTCCTTAATTGCATAATAATGATCTCATGCAATTAAAAATGAAAGAAGAGCATCTGTTGAAAACAAGCAAAATTGAAGTGCCCTGTTATGCTTGACCATTTTTTATGCCTGAAATCTTTATCTCTGAAATAATAAAAGCCAGACTTTAAAGCTCTTCTTGAAAACCTAGGTCATTATTGCTAAAAAGAAAGCAAAATAGATGAAATTGAAATTCTCATTGTGTGATAAATGAATGAGTATAATAAAGGGCGTACATGTTCACCTTACATAGGGAAACTGCATTTTGTAGGTCTGTCAGGAAAATAAGCAGTTTTGTCCAACCATCATTCATGATTGCATTAAATTTCCCTATTTTTTTTTTTCTACTAGTTGTACCCAATCTAAGAAAAAACAGATTTGATTGTTTTGACTCTGAATTTTACTTAGTCCAGCCTTCTAATCCATACTTCTCCAATTAGGATGTGGTGTAGGACCGTGTTGAAGGTCTTGCAGAAGACCAGGTAGAGGATACTAGTCCTTTCTTTGTCCATTGATGCTGTCACTCCATCATAGAAAGCTGCCTGCCTGGTCAGGAATAATCTGTTCATGGTGAGGTCATGCTAACGGTCTCAGCTCACCTTCTTGTCTCACATCTGCCTCAACATAGTCTGCTGCTTATACTAGGCACTCATACGGGCTGAGCACTGCTCAACTTGTGTTATGGCCTGCCTCCTGCCCTGTGCCATTGTGATGGTAGGATGCTTGGTGGCTCTGTCCCATCTGCACCAATTCCCATTCAGCATCAACAGAACATGTGAGCAAAAACAACTGTACTTGGGCTGAACCAAGGGCAAGGAAATGGTGCAGTGCCAACTCAAATTATGGCAAATAGGTTTATGGATTATGGTACACAGTCCTGTGAACAGCAAAAATTATGCTACTTTGCTTTCTGTTTTCAGAAAGGAATTTGAGGATCAGTTTCAAGATTGCAAAATTGATGTTTTTTTTATTATGGCATTTCCAGTTGACATAAATATATTTCAAATAGACTTGTGTATCAAATATACAAATAATTTCAAATTAAACGTATGGATTTGCAATCAGGCATTCAGTTCAAATTATAGTTTGGTTATATCTCTTTATTAGATCTTCACAAGACCTCTCTTACCAGGAAAAAGAACCTCTTGCTTCACAATTATGCCTTATTCATCTCATCACTTTTTGACAGTACATTTATGAAAAACTTTTTTCAAGGATTAATCAAGGATGAAGTATGTGAAAAATAAAACTAGATCAAAAATCTGAACACCTTCAGAACTCACAAGAACTGCAGCCATTTCTCTTGTACCAGACACTGATGTGTTAGTTTTGCAGAAACAAGATGAAATATCCCAGTAGTATATTTTTGTTGCCCTCTGTTTAAATGTTTTAATAATTTTTGCTTATATGCATTACTTTTGGAGCAGCCTTCATTAATGCCTCCTATCTTATTTTCTAGGCCTGTTACATCTGAGGCAGGTGGTGGTGGTATGGCAGTGGGCATAGAATGTTCCTACCAATACTCCATTACATGTTGTGGCTGGGTGACAGATGGCAGCAGAAGGGTGCTCTGTCAGTGTGGAGTCTGATGTGGAAGTGTGTATGGAGCAAAGGTGTGCCTTTGAATTCCTCTATGCCAGAAAATACTGACATTCATTTACGCTTACTGAACGTTTGTAGACACCAAACAGTAGATGTTAGTGCAGAGAGCCAGTGGCCTGTGCGTTTTGACACTGGTGACAGCAATGTGGGAGACAAACTGTGCTGTGGATGGCCATGCATAGCTTTAATGATATGAAATGAATAGCATCTTGATAAACTCATCTGCACAAATTGGCAAATTATTGCTAGGAGACTGTATAAGAAGCTGAATACTGTCTTCTATGCTTTGGGAATGTTGAAATGTGGCAGTGGGACCCAGGTGAGTCCTACAGATTCTTACTCAGGTACAAGAGAATTGCATACGCAAATTTGTTAGTAGCTATTGAAAAAGTACAAGTCTGAGGGTGACTACTTTCAGAGCAACCTATGCATATGCATCCTAAGACAATTTTTTCACTTAATTTGACCCAGGCAAGTCAAAAGAGTTGGGCACCAATGGTTTAGTCATCTTTTCTGATGACTAATCTAAGTCATCTTTTCTGATAGACCTGAAATAATACTGCTTCCTCTGTTGTGCATACTGTGACTAGTTGTCTGCTGATTGTTTCAGAGGAGGGGGGAAGAAATATGTAAAAGCAATGTAAAAGGCAAGGGGTCTTTTAACATCACTTTCCTTTGTGTGGTAGACCATGGCTACAGTTATCCTCACAGGTAGTGGACTTTTTGCTGAAATCCCAGTAATTTATTTAATCCGTGCATGGATTTAGCTTGGGCTCGGTGACTGGCCCAGGAATGTCTGGCCAAAAATGATGCCTCACTGAACAGAAATTTCTCAGCTTTTGAGATTTCCATTCTTTCCATACCATGCTCTATTTTTTTTTTTCCTCCTCATGTCTGGAGAAAATTGCACTGAAGGAAGTCCTGCTTGTGTTCAGGTGGCTCTCTTATGTCAACACAGATTTTGAATGAAAGCATTCTACAATTTGTATTATTGGGGAAAGATTTTATGTTCTTCTGAGACGTTTTGCAGTAAATTTGACAGCTTAGCTGATTCTTTACATAATCTAAGGAAAGAAAGCAAACTCCTTTGCATAAGCTTGCTGGGAGTGTTTAATTCTATGTTTCAACATTTATTGAGGTTTCTAAGATATACTCAAAAATATGAAAAACTGATATTGAAAAGTGATTATTTTCAGGTAGAACTGTTTTCAGTGGGGCTTTCCCTAATTTGGACAGATCTTGCTAATGCAAAAATGTATTTTAGGAAATTAAGTCAAAATGTCACCTTATTTAGTCTTCCATAACCCTTTAACACACAATAATCTGAATTTATTCCAATGATATCATGATTTTACTAGTCTATAAAAGTCTGTCATTATCTCTGTGCTCATTCAGAATAGTAACTTAGTCTTTATGCAATGATTTATCACTTACTTCCTTCCACATTACACTTGCTAATTCACTAAGTCTCATTTTGTGCAGTAGAACAGTATTATTAAAAAATCCAATTTATAGGTAGGTAAACTGGGTCACACAGAGTTTGAGGGCTTTGCCAGCTGGCTGACAGCAAGTCAGCTTTAATGAGGAGTAGGCTCAAACTGCCTTGATATTCAGTATGCTTTCATATGTTACCCTATCAGTTGAATATAGTTCACTTGAATTTGAAATCATGTTGCTAAAACAAAGCTCTCCCATGTGGGCAGGCTGGTGGGTAAGTGTGCTAGTGTGTGTGGAAAAAATCACATCATCTGAAAGTGTAAGATTTTTTTCACAGAATCTAGTTTGTCTATGCAAGATACTCCACTGAGATGGTTCTTGTCAATTTGAAAGCTTTATTCTGTTTGGCTGTGAGGCTCTAATCTGTGTTATGGATTAATTCATTACTACCATCAAGACTGGAGAGTACTCTATAATTATTTTTTCCTAAGTATGGCAAATTACCTTTTACTAATCTTACTGATGCTCCACTTAGACTGTTGCTGCTCTACTGGTAATGTTTTTGCTTTTGATTTTTAAATGTCTCCCTGTCATCTGCACGCTATACAACTTTCTAGGGCACTATATTATCATGAAATTTTCTTGTGGGTGAAAAATAAATCACTCAAAACTTTTATATGCAAAATACTTGAGAATACACTGGAGTTTATAATCTTATCAGAAATCTTCATAACAACTACCCAGTGATGATCTAGTTAGGGTGTTGATGAGTAAGAATACTTGCTGATAATACTGTAGACCCTATGCAAGTTCCTTAATATTTCCTTCCAATTTTTTTTTTTTTTTTTTTTTTTTTTTTTTTTGAGACTCAGAACTGACAGCTGTAAAACTGTTTAAAATTGCCATTGCTTGAATTAAGCTATTAAGTAATCCTGGATAGCTGAGTGCTGGTGAACTAGCTCTGTTGTACTCAAGATCTGGAGTGAAGCCAGACAGGACCATTAGATATTATTACAATGGTGGGGATCTTATTAAGTTTGTGGTATGAAATATCTTAAAGTTCTTTGAAGGCCATATTTTGTTCTCAGTTACCGTATTTCCTGCCAATGTCTGCTATCAAAAGTGAGCATAATGGGTGAGAGATGAACAAGTAAGAGTATTCTTATGTACTGAGGTAGTTTTGCATACAACTTTGTTGCATCTAATTAGTAAATATTAACAAATATTAATTAAAATCATTTGTCTGGCTACAAAGAAGGGAGATTTTTTGGCTTTAATCAATTTATTCAGAACAAGCAAATGACAGCATTTGACCAGTAAGTTTATTGATCCAACTATCTGTTGAGTTTATACAAGGATAATTATTTGTAAATTGGATGATTGCTTCAGTAACACTGTAAAATGTTCTTTGAAACATCAGGTGCTATTTTTTTTTTTCTTACACAAAAGCATGTATGAAATTCCAGCAAATTTTAGCACAAACATTCCAAGAATCATTATACTTTCTAGCATGGGGAATAAAAACATTGCACTAGAATTTTCTGAGAATCTGAATAAGAAATAACACTTCATAGCCATTGAATATGAACTTTTCTGAACTGGCTAAAAGGAGAGACTTACTCTGTAGTACAGAAGTGATTATATCTGAGTACATGTTCTTGGAAAATGTGTACTTTGAAATAGTGCATAAAGAAAGCTTGGACAGTGTTGGGTGAACACTATAAGTGTACCATTGTAAACAAAGGAAATACTCCATTTAATACTCTTTAAGTAAGTTTCATTATAGTGACTACCCTAATACTTGTGATTTGTGATGAAATGAAAAATCCCAAGTTGGGAGGGACCCATAAGGATCACTGAGTCCTACTCCTACCTCTACACAGGACCACCCAAAAAAAACAGATCATTTGACTGCAAACGTTGTCCAGATGCTTCTTGAAATATGGCAAGCTGGGGGTCATAATCAGTGCCTTGGGGAGACTGTTCCAGTGCTCAACCACCATCTGGTGAAGATCGTTTTTCTATATCGCACCTAACCCTCCCCTGGCAGAACTTCATGTTGTTACCTTGGGTCGTGTCACCTTCACTGAAGAGAGGAGAACAGCACTGCCCCTACAGTCCCTTGTGAGGGTCTGTAGGCCACAATGTGATTTCTCCTCAGTCTCCTCTTATCTTTGCTGAACAAAGCAAGGGACTTCAGCCACTTCAGCCACTCTTCATATGTCTTCTCTTCTAGACCGATCACCATGCTTTTGTTCATTTGACTGCGTGGTCCCAGGATGCCTCTCATAGCACCTCTTAGTTGACAAAAATGTATTTGTAGCATCCCTTTTCTTGCAAATTGGACGTTTCTCCCTTAAACTCAATACTAATGAATTAATCATGATTTGTGAATTAACTTGCAGTCAGATCTGAGCTGTACATCATTTTTGTAACTTACGAAAATGTTGGCCAATTTCTGTTGTGTTGTTCCTTCCTAACAGCAAGAACAAAATATGAGTTTTTTCATTAAGCAATTTTTTCAAAGGTCCATTTCTTTTATTTTTTCCAACGCACTTCTGCATTGCATGACTTCATTGGAATGTTCACCAAATTCATGAATCTCTTCACAGACCACTTTTTTTTTTTTTGGATGAAAGTGGGAGAAAAATATTGCATCTCTTTTCCTTTCATTTCTTGAATTTATGACTGACCTGTAGCTATTCATCTTTATTCTTGTTACTCTGATTCCAATGAAAAACTTTTTTTTTTTTTTTTGGTTACTCCAGGACTTATTTTGGCATTCTTCTCTTTGTAGTGAGGAGTTCTGAGAGGAATGACTATTCAGTCATTCAGACAAAAGAGTAACTGTTGAAACATGCCTCAAACAGTATCTGAATCTGTGAATAAGTTGCAGATTTGGAATGGACAATTGAGTAAACTGGGAGCGTTGTAGTAAATGGAAGTCAGTGAGGATTTTGACACGATACTTTTGAAGAAGCCACATCTCTGAGGTTGTATGGGCTCTTGCCAATAAGTCACAATAGTCAACCTTGTGGAAAAACATGAACCACATCAGATGATGTTTGCCCAACATCAGCTTGAATATGCCATTTTTTACAGAATTTGTTACGTAGCTATTTTATATATATGCCAAGGAATTTAATTCCTGTGAAACTTTCCCATTTGTATCTTGGCTACCTGTGCCTTAATTAATCATTGTACTGCAGGCATGTTAACTGGAGTGAGTGTTAGCGGGCCATACTGTCATTTTAAATTCAGAGAGGTAAGGTCCTTCTTTTCTTGTAATTGTGGTTCATACAGGAGTTTACTATCAAAGCACAGAGAAAGCACGTTCATGAATCTTCTCTCTGGACACACATTCTTCACCTTTTTGGTGATGCAGGAGAAAAAGGCACAGCCGTAACATCGTTCCTGATATTCTTTGCAAGTCTGAAAGAAGTTTCATTTGCCTCCATGTTTCTAAATCAGTAGGTGACAATAATTGTTAAGGAGACTAATGAAGTTCTAATTGGTATTTCTACTACTGTTCACTGAAGTAGACAAAATGCATTATTTTCCTGCTGCTGACACATAAAGATTTGTGAGAACACTGACTCGAGAAGTGATGTCATCATTAGTGGAAAGAACAGAGGCTGATACTTGAGCATATTTTTAGTAGCTTTTTGCAAATTGTGTGGGCAGCTGCTATTTCATTATTTATTCTCAACTTATGAATCTCCATTAGTATTTATAGAGGCAGATAAGGATTTTTCGAAAGCAAAACTTGAAGCAGAGTGGACACTTACAAAAGTAAATGCTGATTTCTCAGACAAAGTACCATTTGAATTTTTCAGTCAAGTTTCAGGATTCTGTAGGATTCAAGGCCCTTGTAAAGAACAAAACAGTGGTTAATGAGTTCTGTTTCATTTCTCTGTCTTCGTATGGCACCCCACGGCTCTAAATATTTGATATATTATTCAACATATAGAACTGACAGTAGTACTCAAGCTCAGTAATTATAAGGCATCTACTTATCTCTACATAGCTCTAAGGCTGTAGCAGGATAAACACTTAAGAGAATGTTTCATCTTCAGCAGAGCAGACAATTTAATTTCGGTCTTGTATGATATGTATTCCTGCCCAAGGAGTACCAAAATGCTTTACAAAACAATTAAATAGCAAAGTGAATATATGGACAAACAGCAAATTGTATCATGCTCAGCAAAGCTAAATGGATGTTTCAATCCCAAAAGTGGAATTCTGCTTGCTTGGTGTTCTGGTGAAAATGATAATCTCATAGATTTCACTTTTGTTGAGTTCACTTTCTTGTTACAACCCAGAGTGGTTCGAATTTTTCACGCAATTTGAAACTTAATAAGAAACCTCATAAGGATATGAGGAAAAGAAATTGGAACGATGGTATTTTGATACCTGGGTCTACTCCAGTATGGCACTGGAATTATTCACAGGGACTATGAAGCTAACAATTTACAATATGTGATCTGTGAAATAAGAAAAAAAATTCCAAATTCACACAATTAAAGGAGTATATTTATCAGTCATATTGTCCATTAATTTACTTTCATGTTTTTCTTTAGAGACTTGGATTTATCTACTTAAGTTTCAATCTGTTTAAAGTGTGATTGGATATTAACCATCCTTGTAATCAGATGCAAAGTAAGAAAGGGAAGTGTGGTACCTGTGGTCATACAAAGAGGAGTGTTACTGACCTAGAAATGAGTAGGTCATTGGCCTTCATGCTTAGAAGAGAGACTGGTAGTTATGAAATACACAGGAAATAGGGAGGTAAGACTTATGTCAAATGAATTCACACTGATGGAGGTACTGTAAGTTGGAGAGAGACATAAACTTATGACACTTGCTAGACGTGAGTGAAGCTCCTGAAGACCCAGCTGTTATCTTTGTATGAACAATGTGCAATGTTTACAATTATACCAGAAGAAAGAGCAGATGGCTCTTTTGGCAGTGATGAGAACTGCAGACTTGCAAGTGCAGCTCTGTAAACTGGCCACAGGCAGCTAAGTGCTCCATTGAAGGTAAGCAGCACAGTGCAGCCTGGGGACTATGCTATTGCTCTCATGAGGATGCTGCTACAAGACTTTTTGGTTTTATTCAAAACCAAGATTTTACAAATGAGCCAGCATTAAAATCCTTGACTGGAGGAAAAAAAAAAAAAAAAAGAAAAAAAGAAAAAAAGAAAAAAGAAATCATTCTCTATTTGCATTTGCCATCCCTAGGGAAAAATATACAGAACAACTGAACTTTTTCGAGAGTGTATCAAAATGAGGAAATATAAATTGACTCCAGGAATTAGAGATTAAAGCTAATGGAAAATGATCAGTAAAGTTATTTTATTAACAAATCTCAGTCTGCTTTGCTTGAAGAATTTCTTCACAGATGAGCAAAATGCATGTACTTGCAGAAACTGATGGTAGGGAACAGTTTTAACTTTTGCAAGGAAACAGTATCTCTAACAACTGAAAAATGTACTCTTAGCACAGTCAAATAGAATTGCTTACTCTTCTTTTCTCTAGTTTAAAATATTTACATACAGGAAAAGGATATGAAAGCAAGTAGATAAATATAGGATAGAGTTTCATCTATGCTGGCACTAGATGAAGGTACTGTGCACCAAGGACAGGTGTTGTAAATTTATATAGCTTTCCTTTAAGTTTCAAAACCATGATTTGTGATTTTGATGCTCAACTGTAGTACCCAGAGGTGGTACTGAAGTGACTCACATCTTTCACAATACCTACTCCTCTGTAAAATTTCTGACCATTCTGATATTGTAAAACCTGCTGAGTCAATAGCAACTACCCACTACGGTCCAGTGCTGTGTATGTGTTTGTAACAACTTTCTCTCCTATGGAAATGTTTCCCTCCTGTTTTTTTCTAAGCTATGCCAGCCTGAATTACACATTTTGTGATTTCTGAACACTGGCCTGAACTATGGTTACAACACTTGTTTCTATTTCATGCTGCATCATATGCAAACCGGCTAAAGCTAAAAGAGAAATCTATTTTACCAACTAAATCTGAACCATTTCTTTGGTTACTTTGCTGTCAATATTGATAGTTTTGTAACAAGTTGTCAGTGTCCACCCACTGAGTTTCCTTAATAGGCATCAATTAGACAGCATTACACAGTCTTGGAAACAGCCATTTCAAGTTGTAGGAATAAAATATAAAGTAAAATACAGTCATGACATTGATATGCTGAATTGATAGTGCTAATGTTATGCACCATTTCTGATCCACTACTGGGGAAAAAAGCTTTTTTTTTTTCTTTTTTTTTTTTCTTTTTAAAATATCTACTATTTTCATGATAACATGGTCTGCTCTGCAGGGCATACAGCTATAAAACCACTTTCACTACATTAATTATTAAAATGTTCATTGTTCATTTTTGAAATGAAATGAAAAATGAAAAGTTTTAGACAACACCTCAGCCTTACTGTATGGGTATTCAGATCACGGCATGTAGCTGCTATAAAATTACTGTACTTGTGTGCATCAATCAATAACATGTTTTGAAACATGCTTAAAACAGTAACCCCTTATTTTTTGTCGTATAGCTCTTCAGTAGTCCAGAGTGAAAATTTTATAAGCACCTGAGCAACAACAATAACACTAAATGGTAATTAATAATAGCAAGAACTATTCCTTCTTTTTTTAAGTTTTCTAAAAATTTTATGAAGTTCAGCTTTGGAATGTTGAATTAATCTGTCTCATATTTTGTATTGAGTTTAATGTGTGACTGTACTTTTAAAGCAGGAAATTCAGTGAGTTTTAAATAGGTACGTATTACGGTTTTTTTTATCCCTTCAATTAAGGCACAGAGAAAATTTTGCCCAGTCTTTTGAAAATCTTGAAAATAAGATAAATCAGCTTTTAAAAATATACACAATTTAGATTGCAAAGTCTTGAATTATTGAAAGCAAAGGCTACTCAGGATTTGTGACCCTTGCTGGCTCTGCTTGATTTACAAATGAAGCAAACTTACCCTTGGCTTCTGTGGAGCCTTATAATAAATGTGGCTTCTAAAGATGGCAAATACAGAAGTTAGAGAAAGGGAACTTTCTTTAATAATAGAAACAGAGCTAATAATCTCTATGACCAGATAAAATCTGTGAGAATGCAAGTCCTCACCTTCAGTAATTAATTGGTAGGTATAGTTTGAAAACAGCTTCACAAAAACATTATCCCTACAGTTTCTTCTTGTTCTTACGTGTTTTCATTAGGAATCTTCTTTCCAGTATTATACAGAAATTATTTTTCTTTGGTGCAAACAAGGCTGTAATTTTATGTGAAACAATCACTAAAACATAGAATACATACATATTTAAAACTTTTAGTCGATAAGATGGGAAGCACATGTCAATAGGAATTGAATCTGGAAACTAACTATAGCAAATACAGCAACAACAAAAAACAGATACAAAACTGGGCCACTAATTTGATATAATGTATTCCTTTATTGTGTATGCTACTGTACTTAATCACTGCCATTTATAATTCAATATTTAGGGCTTAAAAATCAAATTGCACTTCTTATTTCTTCTAAGACTCCTTATACAGGAAAGGGCTGGTGTCAGCTTGATACTGCAGTATTGTCCCATGGCTCCTTCATGCAGCTGAAAAGTACTTTACTGAAGAATTTCCACTGACCAAAAAGCCTTTTTAAGAGAATTACAGATAGTAGAAAAAATGGTGAGGAAAATGAAGAAAGTTAAGAAACAAACTTCCTAACCATTATCACCTCCTTTTCATAATTTGAATTTCCACTCCTATGAACTTAATGAAGAAAAAAAGAAATCTCATTGATTTAAAATCAAAACTGATCATTGCTGGATTCAAATGACTGTTTCACAGTGGACTGTACATTTTTAATCATGAGTCAAAATCATCCATGCTAAAATTATGCACGTGTTGGGCAACTGTGCAGTCTGATGGAAGTTGTATGTTAGGATTTCCAAATTACTGTGTACATAGGAGAAGAGGTGTTCTCTTTTGATTATTCTACCTGATTAAAAAACACTGTCTATTACGTAGAGAGCAGAAGACAATTTCTATATGCTGGCTCATTATTCCTGTACCCATAAATTGCTTCACATTATATTAATATGATTTTGAGATTCAAGTATGTTAGTGTGCCACGTAAGAATATTTTTTGTCTACTGTCCACTCAGATAGAAAATGTATCTATTTGTTTTCTGAAATGCAAGATTGTGCATAGGCAGTGTGAGAATCTCAAATTAGTCACTGTTAATTCATGACATCCTCATGAATTTTTGAGTGTGTAAATCCCATGACGTATCAGGACATATGTTTCATCGAGTATGATACTTATCTAGTTTTTAATCACCTTTACTGTGAATTTTTTTCCAAATTTAGATTTGATAAGGAATGAGGGTAATGTTTAAATATTCTAATTATGGTCTTTAAAATTTAATTTTATTTCCAAAATATGTATTCCGGTACAGTTTGTTCCCTGTAAAGAAATTACTAGGGAATTTTAACTTTTGGAGTAACTCTTGTCAAGTTTTAAGAAGATTGACTGAAGATATTTGGTCTTCAGCTTGTACACAAAGGTGTACCTTTGTTAACTTCAGGAAACCGTACTTATTTACAGTAACTGCAGGCGTGCACCACCAGCATACAAAATACCTTGCATTAAACTGTCTCTGTCAAAGCATAGGAAGTAGTAGATGCACAAGAAAAAAGTTCTATTTCTTGCAGCTCTGGGAAGGGTATTAGGTGAACTCTCCAATAGTGTTTGTGCATACTGCCTTACAGGGAATTAAGTTAAGCCATCAAAATATTCAAACAAATATTGACAACTGGCTGTGTAAACTTAGTGTTCCCTCTGTGCACTGTAAGTTCCGACATATCATTTCCCTACGTAAATTTCTGTTTCACCCCATACATATGGTGCCACCTGCTGAACTGCTTAATGTTTTTCTTGCCTGGATGGAAGGAGTAGAGGAGGAGATGGCAGTTCTTAACTTTAATTATTTAATTTGTTTTTCTCTCGGATGTGCATAGGTTGTGTATAACAAATATTTACCTATAAATGCATACCAAATACATAGCAGATTGAAATACTGTTGTAACTGAAAGGGTTCTACACTGCTTGCAGAAAGCAAACCATAAATCAAGGAGTTTTTCTTTCTGGATGTACTGTTTGCTACACACTCTCCTGTATATTTTTATCCTAGCAATCTACAGAAGTACTTGAGTGAGGCTTCTTTTCTCCTTGCATTTTTGCCAGTGAAAATGCAGTTCTGAATGAGTTGTTTGTTCATAGTTGCGAATGAGATGCTGGAAGAGAAGGGGAATGTGAAAGGCAAAAGATGAAATAAAAAAACAGACATAGCACAAGCCTTGGCTCTGTTATCAGCAGTCTGCAAACAGTCTTGTTGAACATCATTATCTTATTGGAAAGCTTTTTCAGTATAGTTAGTAGGTCACAAGATAATTACTGAGCAGTTAGTCAAAACAACAACAAAAAAAAAAGATAACTTTTTTTTTTACACTTATCTATTTGTGGATTTTGCTTATGCTTCCAAGTGCTTCACAGTTATAAAAGGTGAAATATAATTGTGTTAAAATGTCACCTGCTGCTGGTGCCAGAACAACACAGCAATGGCAAAATGTTGGTGGGCAGAACATCTGGGACAATGCCTCCTGTCCTTGTCTGGCAGGATAGAATACTGAACTCTCTTCTTTAACCTCTCCAATCTTGGCACTTTCCTGTAAGATGGATCTCAGAATGATGCAAGACTGTAGTCTTTGTGACAGAGTCCCTCTGAGATTGAAACAATTTATTTTCATCTGTTGTCCTTCCCCTGGGCACCCGCCATATCTTTTTTCTATGTTTCTCAAACTTTTTCACTGGAGCATTTTTCAGAAAATATGTAGTTCTTCTCCATCCCAAACCAACAGATTTTTGTAGAGTTGTTAAAATCATTATTTGTATTAGAATTAAGCAATTCAAATTCATAGTTAGGTCATTGAAGACCTGCAGAGCTAATGAGATGCTCTTTCGTTATTCCTTTTTCCTGAGATCCAAGGTCAGCTCACTCAGGGCTCTCTCAGCTGTACACTCATGATCCCAGGTTTTGCATTACTCTATAGTCTGTACTGTAGTCCACTAGATAGCAGCATCTATTAGTATTCTGATGAGACCCTACAGGCTCCCTGCTGTTATTTCCATGTAGCTCTCTCCAGACATTGTGATACGCCATGCCACCACACACCCTTCAGCTGTACTGCCTTCTGCACACTGGCTTAACTCGTACTCACATCTCCAGTATTACACAGTGGCCTTCAGCTTTCATTCTACTGCACCTAGATGCATTACTTAATCTTTAATTCAATTTTTACATTCATCACTCTAGGAACCAGACCTGGCTGCTGGCAAGAAGTAGCTGGGCTGCAGATGTACTAGGCTAGGGATACCAGCTTTAGTAAGGGGAGATGGCAGATCTGGATAGTTGAGCAGGTTCCTGCACACCTCTTCTTCCAGAGAAGGCTTATACCTTCTGGTTGGTGTTGAGTAGTCCAAGAGCTGCTCAGAGGCATTCTGAATTTTCTATAATGTATGTAAGATCAGCTGGCTAGCAGGACACAAATGAAGTGTGGTAGGTCTCTACTGGGTGGTTGCCTCTTCAGGTGGCCTTGCTCAGGCAGGGGTTCAATTGACCCTGTCTGTTCAGGGCGGAGGCAGGCTGACCTTGTCCATCACAGGAACAGCATATGAGCAGCAACTCAGCTGGCACCAAGTCATTAGGCTTCTGACTTCTGGCATTCTCCTGACGGGTGATGTTGACAAAATCTATTAATCTGTGTATACCTTGCTTTCCCCCTCAGTGAAGCCTGTGTAATGCTCTCAAATTGCTTGGAAAACATGCTGAGGTCTAGTGATAATAGACAATGTAAGAGTTAGGACTTACTATTTCATTATTAACTTGCTTCATTATCATCATGTGTCTAACTTTGGGACTTGCTTTCTTTGTTACTTTGAAGTTTATTATGTTACTGTTTTTAATATGTGTGGCGGTAATTATGGATATCAGTGCATACACAATGACTAAGTTTACACTTAGTCATTATATGCTTACTTGTTTACTATGTTTACACTTACATTATATGCAAAGTCAGTATATGCTTACTGATCTTGCTATTACAATAAACTTTCTCCAAGTATTTGTTGTCTGTCTAGAGACTTTTTATAAACTGTTCAGTTGTTAAAGTTACTAGTTTTTACTATGAAGTACGGAAGTAGAAAACGGATATCCTCAAGTGCCTGCTTAATTTTAAAATAAGCCTGCTTTTTGTTTTCTCTTGACTCAGTCCTGCAAGGTGATGAACAATCTTGTCATGATGATTTCAAATGAACTGTTCACATGTTTAACTGTTAATGAGATAAAGATGGGTTTCGTTGGATTGGATTCTGCTTGACAAAGACCATTAAATTTTAGATATTTGCTATGCTGAGAAGAAATTAAATTCATACTGAAGATAACAGCTAAAAACACTGGGGGCAATGTTTCTTAAACGCTTGCAAAATGATAAATTTAACTTGTAGTTATCTAGCCTTTTGTAATATAAATGATATTGTCCCAAGGATGCTGATGATTCTTCTTCTTCTTCTTTTTTTTTTTTTTTTAAAAAACGCCTGTCACTGTCTGTAGTTGCCAAATAATAAACCTAGGAATTTGTGATGAATCTAGACGCCCACATTATATGCCTAATTTTAGCCTTTAAACTAGTTCTTGTATCTCATGAAAAAATAGAGGTCTGCCGCACAACTGCTGACACATCCTTAACTGTAGCATTGCTACTGGGTGCCACTATAATACAGTACATATTTCTTTGTGAAAGAACTGAAAGCTGCAATAATATGGCTTAACTTTATGGTGTAGAAATTCTCTGTGTTTGTACCTCCAGGGAGAAAAACAATTAGAGAAAGACAATCTACCTAAATAGGCTGGGAACTGAATTGCACTGTCTATGCTTCATTACCTTCCCTCTTTCTCATCTCACACTTTCCACAAATAGCATGATTATGTTTACCTGACATCTTCATGCTTCCCTGCTGAGCAAGCTGAGAAAGCCTGGCAGCTGAGATCAGCTGTGCTTTCTATGAAGAACAACCTATATTTAAATGGTCCAATTCAGTGAGAATCTTCAGAGCATCCCTGAACTCAGATAAGAAGAAAAATCTCTGAAATGGCATTTTTTTTTATTTATTTATTTATAATGAAATGCCAGTAACTAGTGTTAGCTTGGCTGAAAATGTGTTGATAGTTGTTTAGTTGCTGGATAGAAGGGCATGGCCTGAAATGCTGTATGTTGACTCAGAAAGTGCAGTGACTGGTAAGAAGCTTACTAAATTTTTCTGGAAGGTGCTTCTTATCAGAAGTTGTTCCAGAGTGTTTCTTTTCAGAAGCTATTTTACCCTGCAACAGTAGTCCCTTCAGGTTGCACTCAAATAAAACACCTTCTACAGATATAAGCCTTACTATAAGGAAAAAAGATCTGGAAGAATGTCTGCAGTGAAAGTTACCAAATGGTTTTTCAGTGACTACTTTGGAGAACTGAATCATAAATCCAGAACTACAGAAAGAGTTGAGAAATACACAGGCTGCCCTTATACATAGCAGGGACTTTATTTTTCAGACTTCTCAGGTAACAGAGAACAATTCAGTGCTTTCTTGTTCTGAATTGACAGATTATAATTCTGATAAGCAAAATACAGATAACTGAACACAATTCTTCGAATTAGAAAACAATATTACATGTAAGAATTGATGACATTTCACGATGATTACTGTTAATAAAAAAAACTATGACTGTATGAGTCTTTGCAACAGCAAACAGGACCTGGAGATCTATATATTTTATATTACACTAATATGGGCTGAGATCTTTCAATCTCTAATTCAAGTAAAAGATTTCATATGAAAGAGTATTACTGCATTTTAAAACATTTGTATAGGTATGTAATTTTTGCAACTGCTGTTTCATGCATTTTTGTAAACTATAGAAAGCGTTGCAAGGGTCCAGACCTGCTCTGATTTGTGTGTTTGTGGCTTCTTTTTTCTTAGTGCTGCTTTAAAAAATAATAGCTAGTTAAGGTTTCTAGAGGCTTTAGAACCAGCTAACTTTAACTGGACCTTAGTCACTGTGAGGGTTAAGCTCTATCACCTGTCTCCACATTTCATCTCCTAGTGCCAAGAAAATATTGATAACAGCCAACATTATCTTTCACAGTTTCCCTTAGATTTTGGAAATAAGCCACTTACACAATCTTTCCTCTGCTTTATCTGTCTTGAATGTTAGCACATTTATATCATGGAATCTGACAGTATTTATCAAAACTTATTGTGGCCCAATGACAGTAAGTTCTAAGTTCTGAACAAATGGGGATCTCTTAGCAATGTGTGGAGTCACCAGCTGAGGGTCTAGACCTTAAAGTGAGAGAGAGAGAGCAGAACTCTAGGACTTAGCTCTGAAACGGCTTCCAGAACAAGCAACCATGTGGCCACTGTGGTGGAGTGTCTTGCTCACCCAATTATTACTGGCAGAAGGCAACACTGATGCAGCTTTGCTGCTTTTAGAGACCAAGCTGGCATTTCTGTGAAATGCTCTGCCAGATAGTTATGTAGCAGATCATTCAGAACCAGCTGCAAGATTTCTATGTTGCAGGACATTTCACAGTGTTAGGCTTACTCAGAGAGACCTTCCTGAAAGTGTACTATGTGCTAAACTACAGATTGGTTAGTTGCATGGAAAGTATCTCAGTTTTCTGTTGCTATTAAAAAGAAATGAGAGAAGGAAGAAAAAAAAAAAAAAAAAAAAAAAAAAAAAGAAAAAAGGAAAGTGCAACTTTCTAGACCAATATCTTGAGAAGTAGAAATAAGCAAGTCCATTATTAATAACTCCAAAAAAATCTCTTCGGTGTTTCCTACATTGGGTCAGCTTTGTGATGGATGCCAGTCTGCCTGCTTCCACTGATTAAAATAAAACAGCAGTGATTTACACCTGTGTTGACTCAGCACACTTGCCCTTGTAAGTAGCCTGTGATAGAATAGATCAATAAATAAAATAAAAGCACAAATCCTGTACTATATAGATATTGTTTAAATAATTCATTATGTCTGTGGGGATAGAAGTAAATACAAAGAAAAATGCTTGCCTTTTGAAATACTAGCTAGAGCAAAGTCTTTTCACACTGGAGTAGCTTATATTTTTTTGCTATGTACTCTTCAAGAACTTATAAAAGTGCAGTACTTTTTAGGGTCTCTCTTATTTATGTGGTAAAGCTGACATAGTCCCGTAGATCGAAGCACTGTTCACAACTCCAACCACTGAAACAAATGTGACCGTGTAACGTATAAATTTGCAGTTTGTTTATTAAGTTGGAAAACAGCCCTGCAACCATAATTTATATCTTCTCACTATAAAATTCAGAAGCAAATTACTCCAAAATTCCACACTAAGCAAGACAACTTATTTGTTCCAGCACACGTGAAGAAAAAAAAGGCAGTAAAATAACTTTTAGTGATGAGATGCTCCAGTTATTTTTTGAGGTATTTAAAAGCCTCTGTTGAATTTTATAGATCTTACTAATGACTTTCTATATTCTTCTAGTTCTGTGCAAGTCAAGCATATTCACTGTCTGACTCTAACAAAGTCATTACAAATATTCTTAAGGTAGGATTTTAACAAGTGACTTTACAGCCCTGTGTAGCTCCAGACCAAGCAGATGACTCAGAACACCATTATTCAGACACTTTTCTGCTAGGTCTTGGGGGAAGCAGTTGTGATGCTATAAGTATTAACAGATGAGATGCATCCTGCCTCGCCCCTTCAAAGAGTTATAGAAATGATGGGATGAAAAAGTCCTTCTTATTTTGAGTAAGTTGAAGTGAAGATACCATGTGTCAGTGGAATCAACCTATGCCACAAATGAAGTTCAGGGCAAGAAGTTTGTATTGCTTTGTATTTCTGACTGCATTTGCTACCAGAAGTTCTTGTGTAGATATCTACTGTTAAAGAAATAAAAGAGATCAGGTGGAATTCTCTGTAGATAATAAGCTAACTTTAAAGGCAGTGTAGAACCTGTGTGTGACCCTCTAACAAGTGCAGATCTTTAAAATGTTTTCTGTCGTACTTGACTGCAGAATATCATTGTGTAAAAAGCATCAACTGATGTAAGTAATATATGGAAGGATTAAAAAAAGAGGATATGAGAATGTGCTGTCTAAGGGCTACCAGATTGATTTAAGCCAGCAACTTGTCTCTAGAAGTGTCATAAATAGATGCTCATAGACGTACTGCAGTGGTACATGGTGCTTCTCTTATTGGGTCTTTAAACAAAAAGATTTACCAAGCTCCTGAGGCCCAGGTTGTATCTGGAAGACAATGCTTAACAGTAAATAATGTACTTTTAATAACCACCGTTCTGTCTGCCTTCCTAAATTTTTTTCCTTTTTGGCTGCCATAATTCTGTGTAGTATTATAGGTCTGTGAAGCTTACAGGTTGGTTATTAACTGCTTAAGGAAATGTTTATCTCAGTTCACTTGAATGCCTTCGGCTTGTTTCCTTCTGACCAAATGGAAGATCTTCATTTATCATTCAGAAATCTGCAGATTTCTGTCTTATTAGTCATCCTGGTCCCTGTTAAAAAGTTTTAGTCAGTTCTGGCTTCTTTCAGATGAAGATGGATTAGTATATCTAATCATCTTTGCAGTCTGTGTTGTGTCTTTTCTGAATGAAGAAGTTAAATTATGCAAATTAAGGTTTGTGTGTACTCTGCCTAGTCTCCAAGATGAGCAAAATATATGCAGCCAGGTTGGTGAAGTGGGCTAACTAGGATGCTGAGCAGCATTTGCATCTTGCTAACACCATCATGTAGTTTTTAGACGGGATCTGGATTATTGTGACTGATTGGGCTGTGTTTAGAACTGCTTTCACCTTCATACAGCACTTTTACCTATATGTTGCTGTAGCCTGATGCTATCCTATCCTCCAATTTCTCCATCAGATAAGTTATAATGACAGAATACTGGGACACAGTTTCCTATGTGAAAATAGTGTAAAAGTGACAAAATAATCTTTAAATTCAGAAAATTTTTAGCCACTGAGTGACTGGGGCTGCCAGATCTGATAAGAAAGTATTCCAAGCACCTTATCTTTGTCTCCCTTGGTTTCTTTCTTTGCTTTTGTAAAGGCAATACACTTAAATAATGGATATTAAAACCCAGCTGTGTTTAAATCAAAGGTAAAGAATTCCACTGACTTTACTTCAGCTGGGATTTACCTCAAGGTATTTATTAACTTATTCTGTGTTAACATTTGTAAGATCTGCTTAAAAAGAATATCGCAGTACTGCCCAAAAAGGTCACAGTATCTGTAAGATGTATATTTTTACAGCACCAAATGCATGCTACCTGTGAATAATTACTGAATATTGTCTTCTTGATCTATATGTTTCTGTTCTTTCTCCAGCAGTATCACTGCCAGCATCTTTCTTCATTTTTGTGTCTCTATCTTGTATCTACCAGAATTGCCTTAGAGTAGCAGGGAAAGAACATTTAGCTGGCCCAGTAGCCAGTGGAGGAATTAAGGTTTGGCTCTAGGAGACTTAATCTTGTAAAACATGGTTCCATTCTAAAACATTGCAACATCCACAACATTGAAGAGATTTTATTCGTACCTGGCAGCAGTGACATTTTCATAAGCATAATATTCAATGGAAATTTTCCAGCCTTTGGTGAAGGAAAGCAAAGGCAGGACAAAACAAGAAGTATGAACAGATGGTCAAGAATAAATATTGTAAGAAAAGTCTAGGGATGTTTGACCATTCGAAAGCATTTGTGGAAAAATTCCTCAAGAATGATGGACTCCTCTGGAGTTGCTGGAATACTAGATTTTCTGCTTAAATATTCTGAGATGGCTACACCAATGGAAGTGATCAGTGTCACTGTTGCCTCTGCTGTTTGGTCTTCATGAACATTCAGCAAGTGTCAATGAATGCAAATGTGTGCAGTTTTTTCCAGAGGTATTCAGTGACTCACCTTTGTTTTCAAATGCACTTCCATGTCAGATGCCATTTTTTTTAGACTGTCCTTCCACTGTCATCAGTCAAAATGTAATGGAATATTGATGGGGAGGTTCAGTCTTTACTGCCATACTACCAAGATCTTTTTCTATCATTGTGAGCCAACATAATAATGTAAGATGTGTTACTTTCGGAGCAGCCCTTGTGTTGTAGTGATATGAGAAAGTGGAAAAAAACAAACTGCAAGAGGAAGAAGAGCAGTTGAATATCAGAATATAAGAACCGAATCACAAAATTGTAGGGGCTGGAAAGGACCTCTAGAAATCATCTAGTCCAGCTCCTCTGCAAAGCAAGCTTCTTCCTAGACCAGATTATCCAGATAGGTATCCAGGTGTGTCTTGAATATCTCCAAAGAAGGAGACTCCACAGCCACACTGGGCAGCCTGTTCCAGTGCTCTGTCACCCTTACTGTGAAGATCTTAGGCGTATTTGTGCGGAACTTCTTTAGCTTCACTTTGTGGCCATTTCCTCTTGTTCTATTGCCACGCACCACTGTAAAGAGTCTGTCCTCATTCCTTAGCCTCCCACACCTTAGATATTTATAGATACTGATCAGATCCCCTCAGTCTTTTTTTCTCAAGGCTGAAAAGACCCAGGTCGCTCAGCATTTCTTCATAAGAGAGGTACTTCTGGCCCTTTATCATCTTTGTGAGCGTCCACCAAATTCTTTCCAGGAGATTCCCATGTTTTTTATATAGGGGAGCCCAGAAATGAACTCAGTACGCCACGTGAGGGCAGACTGGAGAGGGAGGATCTCCTCCCTTGACCTGCTGGCCATGTTCTTTTTGATGCACCCCAGGATAGCATTGGCTTTCTTGGCCACAAGTGCACACTACTGGCTCATGGCCAACCTGCAGTCCACCAGGAACACCAGGTCCCTCCCTGCAGAGCTTCTCTCCAGCAAGTCATCCCCCAGCCTATACTGGTATATGTAGTTATTCCTCCCTGGGTACACTTACACTTCCTTAATAGAAACATGGGCTCATTGTACAGGTACAGAGGAATAATTTTTTTTCTGAGGAAATACAAAAAAGAAGATTGTGTTGTATGTTAACATGGGAATAGATTGTTAGCAGTACCACCCATCTGGAACTAAATCTCTTGCAGCAGGAGGGAGATTAAGGCATTAGGGAGGTTAAAAAGCAAAAATTATTGAGAAATAAATGAAGTACACATAAAGGCAAGTCAACTGAACTTAGTGTGACTTGGAGGAAAGTTGATACTTCCTGAAGCCTTGAAAATGTATTGTAAAAAACTCAAGTCTTCATGACAACCTTTAGAATGTGATACAAAAGTAGAAAACTTATAAAAAAAAAAAATGATACAAATAGAAAAAAAAAGCCACAGCTTGTTGGGCTGTAGAGATACAGCGAGACCTGTCGTACATCTAACTTAGGAAGGGAATTAAAACAGCGACTGAAAGCATCTGTATGGAAAAGAATGGATAATGAATAGAACTAAAAGTTTGTCATGGTTCCAAAACTAAGCAAACTAGCTGCCTAGAATATCCTGTGTGATTAATGAGTGTTGTAAGACATGAATGCAGAATGGATTTGGAAATGAATGCTTCCAAGTTAAAAGTAATAGTACAAGACCTAACACTGTCTAGTTTCTGGAAGATCTACATGATGTTCACTCTAAGACTGGAAAAGAAGCAGCTCACAAAATTACAAATAGTATCTCCCTTTTTCCCAGTCTTCCTCTTTGAATATGGTTCTATATAGCACTGTGCTACCAGGACTTTTGCTGAAGTTTTCTTTCACTAACAGATCTGTTTTCATTTAATTGGAAAGGAGCAAAGCCTGTGGGTTATGTAAAATACCTTTCTTTTTAGCACTTTGTGGATTTTACCTTGTGGGAATCTGCCTGAAAAATTACCTTCTTGAAGCTTTCCTTGAAAACACATCTGATTTCAAATCATGATCTAACAATACAGTTCATAGAATTTAGCAGAAAGTTTATAAACTTAATGCCCGTTTCAATATAATTTTACCCTTAGAGATATCATTTAAATCTAAACTCAAAGTTCCATAGCTTTTATCTATCACCTCTCACTGTCAACAATACCCTGATCAATAGAAATAAGCCTGTCTTATGTAAATCTATTTCCTTCTGTGAGTTCTGCACGACTCTTAGATGACTGCAGCAAAACTAATAGGAAAAAAAAAAAAAAAATCCTTAGCAGAAGTATCCCCTTTCTCAGAGTTAACAAGACCACCCTCAGGCAATTGGTGTGGCAGAGGTACTGTTTTACAGGACTCAATCATTCGGACCCTGTTATAAAAGATGAACTTAAGCCTCCAGGCTTATGCAGGGTATGTGCAATGTATTAGCTTTGGGCCAACCCTCTGCCCTGAGGGAGCTCCCGAGCTGTAGGAATATTTTCCTTTCTCTCTCTTTCAAACAGTGAGTGTATATTTTAATGGTTATGTGCTGTACATTGCACGCATATTTCCTTGGACTGGTTACTGGTATTTAAACGCAAATTATAAGAGTGATGACACAGCTCTTTGTGCATAGTAGTCCTCTCAGTTTTAGAAGTGCATTTGATATTTCTGGAGAAAAAAGAACAGAAATTTGGAAAAAAGAAAGAAAGAAAGAAAAAAGCCTCTGCACCTTTAAAGAAAAGGGTCTACAAAATGGAGACTTCGCTCATGCTGATGATATAGTGGCATAGACCATTTTATTCTCATGGTTATCCTAATGTGTTCCTGCATTTATAATAGTAAGCACTTATTTACGGTATGTCAGGTTCCTCATGTTTACCTGCATTCTTGCAAACTTGGATCATAATTCTGTTATTTTGTGGTTGAAGAATTTGAAGTGACATAACAGGTTTTAGAAGGTATTGTGTTATTCCTGTAATGTAAAAATTCATTACTGACTTAAATCAGGAGATAATTGGACATGTGGTACTTGTGGAAAAATAGCTTGGTATTTTTGACACACACCAGAAGACTCTTCTCAGACTGTGTGTGTTAGGGATACGCAAGTCCATATGCACGTGCCTGTGTATGAGAAAGACAGACATATTACTTTTGCATTATGTCTGAAATTCATTCTTATCATCAAAGAATGTACACCAGAAGAAATTTAGTCAGAGTATTTCTCATCAGATGAGAGCCAAAATGTGAAATGTTATTTTCAATCTTCTAGTGTGAAAACAAATCTTATTCTGGACTGTACAAATTGTGCACTTTCCACATGTTCATCCCCATCTCTCGCTGATCTGTATTGAGAATTGTTTTATGGAAACAATGTGGAAGCGTCTGAAACATAGACTGGGTCGGAAACTGACTCCCTCAACAGCTATTGAGGGAGGGAATAGAGCAGGCAAATTTATGACAGTTTGACATTTCAGATAATAGAGGTCAGTCCTTCAAGTTGCAGTCCCCCTGAGATGGGTGGATTTCTGTAGGTGAATATAGAAAGAGTTGGTACCATTAAATTGTCTCTTTTCTGCAAGTGAAGCATATGATGATAGAATGGAAGAAAAGTATTTAATTACTGTGACCCACATTCTACTTCCTTTCTGATGAGAAAGACCCCATTTGTTTCTGTGACATGGAAGAAGAATGGGATTTGAATTTCTAGAATAAAGTCTTATACTGTGAACTGGAGTGATGTGTACTACTGCATCTCATGGAAGATTTCCCTTTTTTTGCACTCTTGTGCTAAGATTTTATAATTGTTCATTGTGGATACTATTTATGACATCAGAGTCTAATTAGTACGGATTTTTGAGGACTTTTTGAAATGAGGATGCTTATTCTGTAGGAGTATGAATTAATCCCATCCCCTGTTGCATCTCTGCCTCACACTTTCTGGCAGTTACATGATCTATGGATATGAAGTGTGATAACAGCATTGGTGTGAGGTTTGTAGTCTAGTATTTGATACATGCTTTGAATTTGAGATTTGGGAGATACTTTTATTATTTGTGTAGCTATTTTCATTAAGTATTATGAGAACCTTATAATTATGTACTTCTTTAATAATATCAGATTTAATAAACTATATTGGCTTTCTTTTTCAGAAATGAGAAAAGTCCCCTCAAATAAAGAAAATCAATGACACTCCTCAAATTAGAAATATGGCTTTATTTGTTTGATTTGTGTTATTGGAAGTAGATATATATTTTTTTAATTTCAGTTTGTCCTTCTTGCTTTTTCCACTGAACATATTCCAGTTACAGTGCAAAGGTAACTAACTTGCTGCTGCTTACATGTGAACTGTCATATTTCTATTATATCTATTTTTAAACTACCAAGGGAGAAAAAAGAATTAAAAAATCTCTTTTTCAATAGAAAAAGACGAAAAATTATATTCACTTCAGCTTCTTAATATCTAGACTGAAATTGTTTTGCAGACACTTAAGAAAATTTTTTTAAAAAGTGTATTAACAATATTTATCACAGCTGGTAGCATCAGCTGTAACAAGATTTTCTGGGAAAGCATGAACTGTTTGACTCAGTCCTTGAATGTCTATAGGTGTTTATGTGATCCACTGATGAGGAAAGAAGGACCTTCATTTCTCCCCTTACTACCTTTGGCCAATGTCGGCATCCCAGGTTTGACTCCTCATGCAGTACCTTTGTCATCTGGCCCACTCAGTCAAGCAGATCTGTGCAGAATGGGGTTCCTGGGAACAAGGAACCCCAGGAAAGATACCCCTGTCTGTTATCTTACCAGATTGGCATTGCCTTCTTGGCAAGTTAAAATTTGCAGTTTTTGACATTTGCTATCAAGCTAAGAGTAGAAGGTGTGAAGCTTGGAATCAGAAAAACTGGAATTCTTGTATTTTGTAAAGACCTTCAAATGTCACATTATTGTGTTAACGATTATGCAAGTCAGGAATTTCCGATGGGGCTGACTTCAGCAAAATTATAAGCTCTTCAAGATCAAAAAGGGGTTGAAAAATAAATATTAAGAAATTAGAATAAGAAGAGACAAAGATTAGAAGAACATAACATTATGTTTCTTGTGGAGAACTGTGTGATCAGAAATCAAAGCTGCAAAAATCCCTTTAGAATAGCTGCTATATATGAGTTAGTGCTGTCTCTCTGCCTTTGTCTAACATTCATTGCCTTTTGCATGTTTCAGAATGTTGTTGAGGTTTCTTCGTTCTGTATTCCCACAGTAAATATTTATTGAAGGTGTGTTTTTCTGTAATTGTTATTCCTGTAACTGCAACAGGTATTTTTAAACAGGGATGGTCAGAGTCAGTGCTTGACACCATATCTTTTGCAGGCTTGAGTATTTTTATTCATGTTGCTAGTCTCTGCCAGGTCTTCCCTGGAATTGATATCCCCACTTGTAAAAAGTTTATTAGCAGAATATTAGCACATACCAAATTCACATTTTTATTTTAATAGGTAGATACTCTATCACTTTTTAATTTTTATTAAATGATGCACAGCTTAAGCACTTAGTATGCTTACTCTAGGAAGATTTCTGTTTGTTTGCTTTTTCTCACCAGCAGTGGAAGGAGAGAAGGAAATGTTATTAAAATTCTCTCTACTATAATCTGTTGCTGTGGAACTACACACAACAAAAACAAGGTGAAAGAATAAGTGTAACTTTATTTGAGAATCTTGTTAAATTTCACAGAAATGTTGATATATCATATGTGTATTTGTACTAAAAGGAATTGAATTAGTTCAACATAAATTGCTTTTGCTCAAAGAATCCAATACTCGTGAGGTCGAAAGTTCACAATTTAGGTCTGATCCACAGCCTAGATGAGTTTTCCTGTTGGCCACAGTAAATGTCACATCAGGTTCAATCAGGTACATTTATTGTAATTGATTTCTTTTTCAAAAAAAAGAAAACAAAACAAAAGCAAAAACAATATACAATAAAAAATAAACAACCACAACCTTTTTTCTGTTTTGGTAAGTAAACATTATGTTATTGATTCTTGGAGTCTGTAAACTGTGACTACAGCAAACTGATATTCTAGAAGTTTGTATGATTAAACTGGAGGACTAGAGGTGAGCACTATTCACTCCACTGTTCCAAACACCCAGGCTCTGGTGCTATGCTATGCAATGTCTAACACTGGAGATTAACATCTGTCCTATGTAATATTGTTTACACCAGCAAATTAATTTATTCACTAGATATTAAAAAAAAAAAAAATCTTTAATAATATCTCAGATAGGAAAGTAGTCTGAATTCTCAGTCATAAAAACTTTGGGCATGTTATAATCAATTTTTGTCCAGGAAACGACACATCTCCCTATCATCCTAGCTCTCTTAAACCATATTGTCCTTGCATATTTGTTATGTAGTATTTGATTGTAATACATGTAAGCTTCATCTAAGTTAGCAAATTTGAGCCCATAGGAACAGATTGTATAACAAAAAAGGTTGCAAACCATGCTGTAAGTATTTCAAGTGGTTTACTTCACACCAGCTCTTGTCCCAGTCCCGTAACTACTCATTAACGAAAGATGAAGCCTTCCAGCAGTTATTCTAGCTTAGTTTTATTTTAAAAATGAATTATCTTTTTGCTGAGACTATCCTGTGAAATGAACTGAATCAGTTGGAAGAGGTTCTCCAATTTCGTTTGCTGAATGCTGAACAGTAGCATATGAGATATGCCTCTAGATGACTGAGATAGGAAAAAGTTCCTTCCTAACAGAGATTTTGTCCATTCTTCACATAGTATATTATAAATCTGAATTTGAGTAAAAGTTCTATTGGGTCTGCTGAGGTCTTTGGGGTTTGGCAGACTGCAAGTGCTTTTAGGAATCCCAGACAGGAAAGTAGTTGGCCATTTCTTACTGCAATAAAAGGTTCAGTTCACTGGGATGAGATGTGAGATGTAGTTCTATTCTGTAGCTCAGCAAATGCAAAGATGTCACAGTGCCATTTCCTTAGTCTATCTGATTTCGTATAGCAGTGGATATAAGTCTGATATAAATTAGCAATGACCTTTTATTTCAAATAAGCAGATTGATTTATAATACCTGACAATCTGACTGGTAACTTTAAAATTTTCTGCTGTGTGTAGCATAGTATCTTTTCTAGTAATATGTATGGTTTCCTGCTGAGGAAAACATCTTAAAAAGAAGACCTCTTATCCAGTATGTGTTGTGATAGGAATTGCAAAGGTTTGGTGTTACTGCTCACTTTGGCAAAATAGCAATTCATCAAATTGACTGGAAACAACAGGTCTCACAGCCATCTGAATGTGTGGGGAATGATAGGTTGTATCTTAGATGCTTTAATCTGAATTTAGTGTGTATGAGAAATCTTGAGATTCTTGTGTGAAAGTCCAGAGAAAAATATTCCTGCAGTGAAATTTGGCTATTGCAGTATGCAAAAAGATACAATGAAGAGAAAAATATAACAGCAGGTGCTTAATTTAGCCCTCTGAAATCCTGTGAATAACCCATTTCCTATCCTCTGGTCAGGCTACTAAATGAGGCATGCTTGGTAATTACTGTATTATCCCATTCAGCAGGGGGACAGAAACATCAGTGCTAGGCTTTTGTTATTTTATATTCACCCCCATTAGTGCTACTTGCTGCACCTAATAGGCTGATAAATGGGGTATTGCCACTGTCAGTGACTAAATGGCACTTAATATTCCATTTTGAAGTTCAAGAAATCAGAAGTAGGAGGAGAGTCTTTTGATGGCCATTTGTTCAGTGACACAGATTTATAATCAAGGAAATTGATGTTGAAGGTTCTGCTACTCAGATCTCACCACAAAATGGAGCTGTAAAACTGCAGTGGATGCCTTGGACTTAGGCAATACAGCCTTTGACCTTATTAGGATTATACCTAAAAATAGTAGTAAAAATCAGATGTAGAATCGAATCTCTCATTCCTGTAACATTACTTCAGTATAGATCATGAAAAGAAGAAGTTTTAGCTAAGAATGTTGGGCTTGTTTTATTACAGAATACAGAAGGCCACTGCAGAAGTTCGAAGTGACAGTGCTTTGTAGTGCTCGAAGGCCACCTTCAATCAGTGGTTGTGTCTCAGCTGAAGAAAGGAGAAGGATAAAATGTTGCAAAACATGCACGCCAGTGGCTTCTGCAGGCACACTCAGGGAGGGCTAACATTCAGTTATCAAAGCCAGTATATATTTAATAAATTATTTGTAGCTTAGCGATTTTTATTCTTCTCTTTGTAGCAGCCTAGAGAAAACAAAGGAGCACATTAACCTATGTGTACGGTTTACAGTTGATTTGTACATTTTTCTGCCAGCAGAGTCAGTAAAATAGCACAAGTCTGCCCAATATGTTACTTGGACAGAGGAGAAAATTACTCTGAAGTGAGAGGATTCAGATCCAGGCAGCAAGGCTTTGCATAGCTGGATCTGGATTTAAATGTGGATTTTAACTATTCTCATTATTCAGAGTTGTTCGTATTTTGAGAGCTGATCCTGATCTTTCTGATTCCCTAGCACAGAAATATAATGTCCAGTGCTTTGACTCATGAGGAAAAGGTGATGTAGCAAGCAGTTTAACTGTAGAAGGAAAGTGGTTGGTGTAGCACACATGCTGATATTTTAAAGTCATAGAAAAGCAGTTTGGCCTCTGCCTGTGTCACTGAGATCTTCCTCTTGGGCTGTGACCTCTTTTCTGGCCCAAATGTCATCATAGGTGAATTCAGTCTTCCTGCCCTGCCTTCTGCTGGGCCTTTCTCCTGGTCTGCACTTCACCACAGCTTTGAGGTCTGCCTTCTCTGCAGCCCCTACCATCTGGAATAGCTTCACTGTGGCTCTCTGCCTCATTGACTCTCTTCTTAATTTCAATTCTCAGTTGACCATTTATCTTTTCTACCTTGCCAATTTCTTTTAATTTCCCTGTCCATCTGCTTGGTCTATTTAACTCTGTGAAAGCCTTCAGATTATGTATTTTTTAGTGGCTGCATGTGAAAATGGTGCTGTATATATATGAACAACTTCCCCAGTTTGGACAAGCGTGTTGTTAGCATCAGCTGTAAAAAAAACAACTATGTCTCCCTTATGTGCTTAGTGTTACACTTCACAAAGTTAGAGGGGGATGCTGAGATTTGCATTGACAGCCAAAGGATATACTTACTCTCCTAGAGCTGCAGCAAGCAGAACAGATGGTATTTTCCTCCATTGCCCATCACTCTCTGTCCTTTCCTTCCTCATGCCCCATTGTTCATTTCTCATACCTCACTGTCACTTTGGGTTGGATTCAACACCTGCTGAAGTTAGTGGAGAATCTCCCACTGACTTTATTTGGCTTTGATTCCTGCTTTTTGTGATCTCTCCTCCCTCTGGCTATGTCTGAACCCAGATCTCTTCTCTAACTTCTCAATGGTTTGGATTATGTCTGTGCATCATTCTCTTTTTACTTCCTATACTTTTCCAAAGGCCTCAGCAGAGCAGTGATGGGGAAAGCTGTATGAAATAGATATTTTTTCATTCAGAAGGTAGAAAGAAAACCAGTGATTTTCTTTTCCAGTTTAGAATACTCTTGAACAATGTTTCCAATTTTTCCTCACTGAGACAAAAAGAAAATAAAAACATACTCTGAAGTTTAAAATAGTAACAATAATGTTAGAATTATATTTAAATGTTTTGATGATATTTTCTTTTTAATTTAAAAGCTAAAAAACAAAAACAAACAAAAAACCATAACAAAATGGAAATGAGACACTATTTTGAAATTGCAATTTTGAAATATCTTGCTTTTCCACAAATTCCCCTTCCCTCCCTTTTCATTAGCTATAATTATTAACCCCCACATGTATTTTTCTTTTTTCCTGGAGGATCAATTAGTCAGCTATTTATTTCCCAGTTATGCAGTATCTTTTCTTGGATTTGTCTGCATTGCAAAGCACTGACTGCCGCCTTCCTTGTTGAGATCCTTTCCAATCACCTATTTCTTCTGTAGGCCTGGAAATGGGAGACAGAGAAAAAAAGAAAAAAAGAAAAAAAGAAAAAAAAAAAAAAGAAGAAGAAAAAAAAAAAGAAAAAGAAGAAAAGGAAAAAGGAGGAGATGTGAAAAAATTTTGTGCGTGTATGTGGAGGGTCCAGGCTTCTATACGTTTATCAACAGATCCTGTTTTATCTTAGGCTTTGTGGTGATTTCCTTGCTTTTTCAATCTAGTACAAAACTGAAGTAATTGTTACTCTGTTTTCCAAATAGTGCTACCTGCAGCACCATGCATGCTTGATAACAATGCCTTGTGACATACTGTAAGATATGCCTCACTTCAATAACAGAATTGACAAAGGTTTGTAAAGTTTTCTGTCTTAATAAGAAATTCCAAGGCCTTATTATTTCTCTGAATGTCTGATTCATAAATACGAAATCATCACCCCAGTGAAGTCAAATGAAAATTTCTGTTGCTTTCATGTAGTCAGAATGTCTTCTTCCAAAACTGACAGTTTCTGTGTTAGTTTACACTTGGATCAGTCCAGAACCAAACATTCTTCTTACACTAACACTGTGGTTGTCATAAGCTGTAATTCAAATAGCAATTTTCTGCTGTTCTAAAGACCTGGGAAACATTTTGCATTTTAATTGAAGTCCCTAGGAGTTTTGACATTTCTTAGCAACTTGCAGGATTTAACCCTAATAGTATTTACAGTAATTAAATACTCAAATTAAATAACAAAACAACTAATGACAAATTGATTCAATGCCAAATAAAGGACTCAAATAAATGCTTAATTAAAGATGCTAATAAAATCCCCTTCAGTCCTTTACAGCCCACTCCCTAGGGCTAAAGATGACTTTCTACCTCAGAAATGTTTACAGCCCTTTACAAGCCCTGTCTCTTGGGTTACTGCCTTCTTCAACCTCTGGATTAGATGCTTGTTAGCTAAGCACAGTATAAACTCATTTAAAAAGCCATCAAAATAATTAAGTTGGATTCAGAATGCTCTGCATTCTCCAGATATGATATACCATGACATTCCCATCTGCGTGCAGGTTCCTGTTCACAAAGGCTATGTCTAATTTTTAGCACCTCGGCAGCCAGATATATGTCTATCAGACCTATTTAAGCCTATGGTAGAAATCATATGCTTAAATTTAGACTAAGTAACTTGAGGAGTTGGAGCCAAAGTTAGAAAGAGTAAAGCCATAATGCAGTCCAATTTAAGTAGAGCAAGACGGCTGTTTTGTAATTCACTATTGATTTTAGTAAGCTTTCTTATTTATCACATAAGTAGAACCTAGCAATAAAAATGTTTTTGAATTAGTGTGTTGGAGAATGGAGCTGCTATAAATATTGTTATTAAATGGCACTCAGAAATGAGAGAGTTCCTTAAGTTAATATTCAATCTTTCTTTCATCTGCCAAGAATCTTTCTTTCACCCTGGCAGATAGCCTCATTAGATATTTCTCTCCTTATCTGTACAGATAGCATTTTACATTTTGTATCAATAATGATAAGCAAGTGCTTATAAGCGTACAAAAAATGAAGAGTAATTTCTCAGTCTTTCGTTAGATAGCTGGCAGAAGGAGATTAAGGCAGGCAAACTGTTGTGATCTCCAGATAGACACCATGTGACACATGGTAGGCCTTTCTGTTTTACTCTGTAGTATTATTTCGTGATGGGATTGTTGTCTTTGGAGTAGTCAGCAGATAGCTGATTTCAAGGTTTTCCTTTCTTCCTCTGATACATGATAACATTTCACATTATCTCTTCTAACAAGCCAGTGTGATTTCAGATAACACTGTATGCATTCTGTTCCTATTTCATCAAGTTCATTACTCTCATTAGTGTTCAGCTTGGATATCTATTATCAGCTTAAGTATTTTCCAAATTCCCAAACACTAGATTTGGGGCACACAGAAGTAAGCAGGGTGTCAGTGAGAAGAAAACAATTCCTTGCAATCTGTATAATCCTCTTCTGTACCTGTGCTATCTGCTTAAAAAAGAAAACACAATGTGAAGCCTGTGAGGAAATGATTGCACTGGTCTGAGTGATGTTATTTGTATTCTGTTGAAAATCATTACAACATCTAACTTACGTGCCACCTTTTTGCATGGAGGGTAGTGACTGGAAATGGGAGAAAAGTTTGTTCACTTGAAGGTACCGCTGGCAGCATGCCCAGTTACCTGTTGGATATCTGAGTATTTACAAATATTTCAAACAACTTACACTTATTCCTCTGGAAACCCAAGAGAAATGTATTGATTATCTGGCAATCTAAGAAGTATGCAAACAAATGGACATGAAAGAGGCTTAAGAATAAAAAAAATCTCCAAAACAAAACGCAAAATCCTGAGGAGTGAATAGAATTAGAATTAACAGCCTTAACAGAAACACGGTTCTCTAACCACTGATCTTTCTAAACTGCATCTCTCTGAATCCTTCAATTATGTCCACATGCTTCTTCCCATTAAGAATAAAGAAAAAAATCCAGTTCTCTAGGCGACAGTATTTCAAATGGTTCATTGCATCACATGAAAAGATGTATTAGTGTCAGATCACTGTTATGCGAAGTCATGTTCTGACTCTTCACAGATTGCTTTATTTCCTTTTTCCTGTTTGTTCCTGGCCTTTAAAATATCTGCTCTTACATCAGTTATATTTTCGGTACCTTCAATTAGTTCTTATGTAGAGTTATGCTAGTATTGGTATATTTGTTTCCCATTGTTATACTTTGGTATATAATACATAGTTTGGGTGATTTTCTTTAGTCATTATAATGGATTTATTTCTCAGATCAAAGGGCTCAAAATTTTTTCCAGTGGTTTTTTTTTTTTACTTATTTATTTAAGAAATCTAGCAACTCATCAAAGAACATACGCTGCTTACACCCACTTATTGTTCATGTCTATAGGCCATCATGATTACATCAGTACAGGTTTAGAGCATTTTAAAATCATGTTACTAATGTGAAAACTACTTTAATATGTTGTGAAAGACTGAGAACAAAAGTAGAGATCAGGGTCATGGCTTGCATCCTTTAGAAAAAAATAATTAATTTTCCTGGTAGTTTGTAAAGCCAAATAACAACAGGAGAAGTAATATGTGAAGACCACTGCAGAGCCTAAAAGGAAGGGATTCTTTTCAAGTGCTGCATAACTGTCTGTAGGAGCTTTGTCCTTGGTTGGTTGAGATATGATTCTGCAAAGTGAAATGGGAAGTTCAAAGCAAAGCAAGGCAGAGACAAAGCTGACTAAAACAGAGCATCTGCAAGCCCTCTTTAAGAGACTTCCTAATATTTATCTGTCTCTTTCTCTGTCCTTTGTTACTGATGAAAATAGTGAAGTCTGTTGAGGTAAATCTATACAAACAGCTTCACCTCCCTGAAGTGAGAGGGGGTTCTATTCTTTACATAGTCTTGGAAGATGCTGAAATACAATTCCAAATCCTAAGTCTTTGAGCTATTATTTGAATTCTTCTCAATATCATTCAGAATTTCCATGGCTAACTTGAAAAACTCTTATCACCATTGGAAATAGCCTGGAAGAGAAATGCTACTTTGTAATAAACAAGAGAGGGTCTGGTGTGGCTGTACTAAGGTGAAGAAGGAAAAAAATATTACCATACAGATCAGTAATACTTATGTCATGGTTCTATGTTTTTTTTTTTTGTTGTTTTTGGGTTTCAGTATTCCACATCAAAACCTCATGTAGTGTACGGGGCATTAAAGTGTTAATGCCCCAATTCCAGGTACCTATCCCTGTACATTACAGCAGTCACAGGATCTGGCCCTTCAGGGTGGGGGGGGCGCTCTCTTGCTGCCTTGCACTGGGTGCTGAAGGGTGCTTTCCTAGCCATTCCAAGCTTTTCAGGTTTGACTTGGTCCTGGGAACTCTCTCTCTCATCTTGTCTGATTTATTAATCTCAATTTCAATTAAATTGTATTATATTTTGTTATCTTGTATTCTGATATTATAGTAAAATAAGTTTTCCTCCATAGATTGTTGCCACTGCTCTTTTCCTCCCTTCCTTCCTTCCCATTTTTTGTGGGAGTGGGATGTTGGGGAGGGCAGAGGCCTGTTGCCCCTGTCACGGACATAGATTGATCTGGTCAACTCCGTGGCAACTTAACAGAAGCAAAGTGATTCCAATCTGAGCAAAATATTATGGTTTTTTTTTTCTAGAAATGTCACAACATGGGAACAAGGGAGTACAAGATAAAGCTCTACTGAAAATGGTTATGTCTCCTGATGGATTTAGTCAACTATGGCAGGAAAAACGTGTTTCTAGCTATGTTGCAGAAGTGTATACTGGATAGTAATAAAGGAATAAAATTAGGAAGTCAGATTGATACAATAACACAGTGAAAATTTCCATTGCTTCAGTAAAAGCATAAACAATCTCCCTGTATTACAGTAATTTCAGTTATTCTTTTAATGGCATTAATTCAAGACTCTTCCATTGAAGAGTGAGTTGCAATAGTGTAAAGGTGAAAACTGCATCATCACCACTTAAGAATATGAAGAAGATGAAGTTAAACTTTGTCAAAAAAGAAAAGAAACAAGAGTTTCTTATCTTCAAAAACTTCTTGATTTCATTTAATGGCAGATAATGATTAAACATTTTACTGGAAAAAGATAAATAAGAAGTCATTTAGGATATTTTATTCAAAAGTTGTTGGTGAGACATTATTTTCAGAACTGCAGAAATTCTGAGTCCCCGGATTCAGAACATACTTGACATCTCGCAGGTTTCTTGTTTAGTAAAGCAATTACTTGTAAAATTTGGAAACATTTACCTAGAGATACAGATAGTGCTAGTCACATCAATTGAATACATTGTCAAATGAAGAGTTAAAATGGCAAGATATTGTGCTGAAATGGGCCAGAGGAAGCTTGTCTAGCGACCATAGCCAGTCCGGTTCTTCACAGAACTGTTTAGATTTAGTTTAGTATGTTAATTAGGAATAATGCTAGAATCTTTCAAAGGTAAGGTGGTAGCATGGGGAAGTTTGCTAGTGGCACAAAATTAAAAATGTTTTGGTGTATATTGGTGTTTTTCAGAAAGAAGTGTGTGTCCTCCCTGGTTGATAAATAATTGATGAAATACAATCATGAAAGTGTAAGGTTAAATATTCAGCAACGTATAATCAGAATTTCTCTTATATCTTGGGAGCTCATTAGTCAGAAATGATTGAGGATTGGAATGATCTGCATCTACTAGTCATTCGTGCAGTGATGAGGAGCTGCTCCTGTTGTGTTGGAACTAAGGAGGTAAATCCAATTTTAAAGTGATTTTGACAAGCTGTTTCCATTAGAGCTAGTAATGCCAGCAGAATTTTCACTTGTTCATTTGGAATTCTGTGTGTGTCATTCCAGACACTTGCATATAGAAAAAGAATTTAGGCTTAAATAGACATAAAGAAAGAGACTAGAGTAATGAAGAGAAAGCAACTCAGTGCAGTGATCAAAAGAAATAAACAATATTTTTGAGATGCAGCTCTCCTAGCCTGTGAAAGGAGATGAAAATGGCTGCAGCATCTGGATGGAGATTGAGAGTGCATTGATTGTAGCATTTTAGTTTGAATGAGGAGCACGCCCTTCATGCAAGCGCTGCCCAAGATGTGCAGTTTCACATTGGAACAGTCTCAAAAAATGCACAGTTTCTTTTCAGATTAAGCTGACAGATGTGGTCCAGGAGAATGACTGGTGCTGCAGCTGCCAACAGATTCTCAGTTGACAGGGCCAGGCTATAGCTAGTAGAAAGTAAAGCTATGGACATGCATATCCAGCATATATCAGGCTGTTAGCACAACTGCTGCACTACTTGTGTTTGATACTATTCCTGTAACCAGACTCAGAAGGAAAAATGCTGAATCTGTGGTTCAGTTAGTTACATTTCTATCTCGTAGTTAAGAAGGCTAATTTGAAATTCATCTTAATGCTAAAATATGGCATTTTATATTTATTTGTATAATGCTAGTGACTTAATGGTATTTGAAAAGCAGGAGGTCTGAAGTTTTTAATGCTATCTAGAAAAAAATCTTCATGTGTATGCACATGAGGACTGCTCCAAAAGCAATGCCTCTTTTATTGTATTGGCCCATGATATCTGTGGTGAATGTCAGTAGTATGGCAGTAGAGGTTGAACCTTCCCACCAACATTCCATTGTGTTTTGTTGTCATGCAACAGATGGCAGTAGAGGGGTAGTCTGACAAATTAGCATCTGAGACAGAAAGTGTAGATGAAGCAAAGGTGTGTCACTGAATTGCATCTCCAGCTGCTCAGCAAGCTTGCTTTCTGTAGATACTTAGGGCTGACTGACTTTCCAAAACAGATTAGCGGGTTACTGTTGAACCAAAAGCTCCTAGCAAACTGAGACCTCACTGGACAGTGAAGCTAAATTGCACCTGGTGGGCCAAAATGCTCTCCATGGGGTTTTATTCAACACAGGTGAACAAGTAAATGGAAGCACTTGGACAGCTAGATAATTTATCCCAGGAAACGTCTAAGATTTTTTGTAAGTGCCTCATGTTTCTGTCAACAATTGATTTTAAGCATTATTTCTTTCTTGAAGAGAAATGATCAAAGTCTACCTTTTGCTGAGAAGAGGTCAATAACAAAGGCAACCACAGAAAACATTGAGTTTTAGTAAAAGTTTTTTGGTTCATTCCAGTATTGTTTAGATTCCATAAAGTCAGAAATTATTCTGTTCTTTTTGTACCCTCAGGTGAGTTCTTAGGAGTGACAGAGCATTTTGGTGGAGAGATTCTGTTTTAGAGAAGATAGCCTGATAGCTACACATGAAAGGGCACAGCCTAACTTGCACCTACAACTTCATTTCAGAGCTAGGACTTCACAAGAATAGTGGAAGGGGATACATGAGTAATTCTGAATATCCAGAGAGCATTCTAGCAAGTCACCAACTGAATAAAATTGTTAATTCATGCATCCTCTGTGATTTACAGGGTTTGAAATTCAAGTATTTAACATAACCTTCTAGTATTTAAAGAATTTTGTCAAACTAGTATTCTTCAATCCTACATTACATTTTGGTGCTATAATAAGAGCATTCCAAAGGCTGATAAGTGTTTTGAAATGTTGGTTTAATGGGAAGATGAGAACTATGTGTTTACACCTTTGAGTTTGTAGTGCAGTAAATAGTCATTACAATAAAATTAGAAAAGATTCCATCTGTACTTGAAGAGTATTCTCATGAATGCAAGGAGCCAGGCCAAAGTCATCCCTCACCTAACTCTTTTGTCATGACAGAAAAATAGCACTAAGAAAAGTTTGTCTTAGTCATAGTATGACAGGAGTGTACTGCCAAGGTTCCTTGTGGTGATTGTCACCTCTGGGGTGTGATGTTCAGCTTACCTATATTCATTAGGTTCAGTTATCTGTATGGATGCGGAGAAAAGCTGAAGATAATGAATACACTTTCTTTGTATCCTGAATTTAAGGATGGTAGCCTCCATTACATACCTTGCAATTGAACAAAACAAAGTAGGCATTACACACAAAACTAGTAGTGGGAGGAATGGCACTTCTCTTTATCTTCCAATGGTCAGGACAATCTTCATTTCGTCTCGCCAGTTCAAGAACAGCTGGGGGCCATGCAACTACCTCTTAAGGAAGTCTTTACAGGCTTTAGGAGATATACTTTATTTTTCTTTGGATGACTCAGCGAAATAAATTCAAATGTGCTAGTAATTTTAGGTAATCTAAAATAGCTCTTTGTAAAAAAAAAAACCTAGTACATACCATCTCTTATGATTTACTGAAATAATAAGAAAAAATTCTTTTCAGATCTGTATTTCTAACATACTCTTGAAAAAGTCTCCATAGAGGCTGGACTCTTTTCAGCAGTGTGTGGAGACAGAACAAGAGGAAATGGCCAGAAACTGCAGCATAGGAAGTTCCACACAAATGTGCGCAAGAACTTCTTTACAGTGAGGGTGACGGAGCACTGGAACAGGCTGCCCAGGGAGGTGGTGGAGTCTCCTTCTCTGGAGATGTTCAAGACCTGCCTGGATGCCTACCTGTGCAACCTGGTGTAGGGAACCTGCTTTGGCAGGGGGCTTGGACTCGATGATCTCTGGAGGTCCCTTCCAAGCCCTTTGATTCTGTGATTCTGTGAATACAAAATGAATGTATGTCAGTACAGTGTCAGAGGTGGACAGGCTAGAGTTATTAAATGCTCTTTGTTCCTTGATAATCCTCTCTCAAGACTAGGCCCTATGCAAACATGCAAGAGAGCATCCCTAATGCAGTAAGCTTCAAATGTGAGTGGTGATGAGGCATTTCAGGCTTGTGCATGTACTGGACTTGTTATGAGGAGGCATATTAACTGGTGCGTGTGGAAAGCAGCTTTCACTCAGTGGAAGGAAAAATTCAACAGAGGAGTCTGATACAGAGAGCTCTTTCATTTACTTATGTATGCATGTATGTACGTATTTATTTATTTACTTACTTTCTGGGATTTATGTCAAAGGGCATAGTTCTATAAGGAGGTAAAACTGGATCTCAGGCACTGCTGAGGTAGCAGATAGAAATGAGATTTCACACTGTAAATGTTTCTGGCTGTGTTAATGAAAGGGAAATTCTGCAGAGGGTATGGAACCTGTGAGTTTTCTACTTTTGGTTTAATGTTGGGGAAAGATGACTCCAAAGACAATCCTGAGAATAAGATTTCTGGTACTCAAGCAAAAGTAAATAGGAGGTGTGCTGTCATGATACTGACAACAAGATGTTTTAACCTATTAAAATGGTTAGTGTAGCATGGAACAGTTGGAGTGAAACCAGATCACCATTTTGAAGATAGCAGTCCTTATAAAATTAATGTATAATGTTGGTTAAAACAAAGAGATATTTTAAAAATGTCTTCATCTGAGCCGGGACTCCACTCATCCCTACATAACTGCAAATAAATCTGTAGTTTTTCTCACAAAGGTAAGATGGACTCTGTAACTCTGAGTCTTCTAATTGCAATATGTGGATGGGACTTTTTTCAGTTGATCAGTGATGCAGCTAATTTTGTCAAAAATATTTCTGGTCTCTGGTAAGGTTCTCTACTTAATGATGGGTTTTCTGGTTTACTGCTTTTATATTCTTTCATCCATAATATAAACAAGTAGTCAAAGACAAAGCAAACATGACATCCTCTCTTATAAGGATAAATAAAGATCAGTCTTTACTGACTTTCTGCCTAACAAAAAAAATGTTTTTAGAATAGAGCATAAGTAATAGGGAACAACTGTCTGGAAAGATAGATGTTCCTCTTGAAAAAAAAATAAACAATGGCTGAAACTGGTAGTTGTCTATTTGTAAGATATTGAAAATACTTCCTTTTTTTGTGAATTTCAGTATATGTTGTCTTAACTGTCCCACTCATAGTTTTAGTTCTCTGCTTACTTCTGCTGAAACCAAATCTCTCACTACCACCATTGTGAATTGAATCAGATAAATTCACATCTGGCCTTTTTTTCTTTTTCTTTTTTTAAGGAAAAAGGGACTGGAGAAAAAAAAAGCATTTCTTACTGAAATGGTTTTAAATAAGATTTTCTTGTGCTAGGGTGGTATATATCTTGATAACTTTATATTGAAATAGGATTAAAAATCTTGTGGATATTAATTGATGAATTCCATCCCATTCTGAAAAACTTCTAAAATCTGGGGAAAATGGATGTAGAAAATGGATGCCGTTTTAGTGAATGACCAAGAAGAACTGATTTCATTGGTCATTTGACTTAAAATACGTAAGTCATAATGTTTATAAGTGAATTGTTCAGTAGACGTTGAAATTCATTCTGTTTGTATAATGCTATTCACCAGCTTCTCTATTAATATTTGTCTTTTTGTTGTAAATGTCTCTTTTTCACCACATTCTTGGATCGTGTCTCATGATTGATTCATTTTTAAGAAGCAACCAGTACAACACCACATCCTTAAATGTCATCCTTTTGGAAGGATCATCTAACATTTTTAATTAGTAAAGGTACCGCCATGCATAGCATGAGTTATGCAAACAAGTCTCTTGTGTGCAAAAGAATGGAGTATACGCCTAGTTTTTTGCTTTTGTAAGTAAATATACGTACAAACTTAAGGATCTGCAAAGCCTAGCACTGCCTTGAGTCATATCTTGCATTGTATTTCTGCAGACGAGATCTACTCATCTACTACATGAGTGAGAGCACAGGAATCCATCTGCAGGTTCAATAACTATTCTTTTTACTGCATAATCAAAGCATTACTAATTTGACTGAGCCTGAGAGAAAGCTAGTGATATTCTTCCCCTAACATCAAATGAGAATAATTTCTGTCATATCTGATTGCCAAATTTCCCATTGGGTTGATTATCGTAATACTGATGAAATTTCATTCTATAATAGGATTTCTACAGCAGCGATTATGCTTTTAAAAAATGCTTTAAATTTTAATAAATAAAATTGAAAGGGATGTTACGTGGAACTTTTTTTTTTTTTTTTTTTTTTTTTTGTCAATCGTTATATATGAATGTTTTTTGTGTGTAGAAAAATCTTCCAGTGTCATAAAATTTTACACTGCAATGATATTTTTTGTCAATTTCTGGTTTTAATGTGGGAAAAAAAAAAAATCTATTCTGATAGGTTAATGAAAAATAAAAAACTACCATATTGTGAATTATACTGGCTTGATGTCTTATGGCATGTTTTCCTAATTCCCAAAATGAAGTAGATGGCCATTGAACTTAAAGGTTTAAATTAAAATAATGATTTAAATTAATACCATTTACTCTAGATAAATGTGCCAATTACTTCAACGCAGAATTTAAAGAATATTTAAATTGACCTCCAGGTAGACTTATGAAACAAATAGATTTTCCAAGTATGTTTTATATTTCAATATTAGAAATTACAAGTTCATATTTTAGCAACATTTTTCAATAGAGCAAAGAATAAGGATTTGTCATGAAATGTGATGAAAATGATTCAGTTAATAAAATCAGAATACATTAAAAGATAATTTTCCAAAATTCTGTACTAGGCAATTCAATAAGATATTGTGCCTTGAAACTGTAACTTAGTCCTTTAGTAATAGGGTAGAACTTTGCAGATGTGGATTCTAAATTCCTGTAGTACTTAAACAAATAGTTAACTTTGCATATGTGAATAATACCATTGAATATGTTAATACATATTCATGGATACGTGGAAGACAGCTGCAAATCACTGCCTTTTGTTTGAACCATAAAGAAGACAAATCCTAATCACATAGGTTACATGTTTGGCTCAGCAATACATTCTTCTGTGCCTCAGCTTTCAGAAATTGAAAGGAAACTCATGCCTGTATTTTCTCACTCCCTAAGCCTAGAAGTTTTAGAAAAGTTAGTGTGATGTGTGGTGACAGAGACCGCTTCTATATTGTTGTCCATCACATTCCACATGTTTCAGGATGCTAATGAGTTAAGAGAAAAAAATGTTTTGTTAATCATGCTTTATAACTAATTCAGCCAAACACCATAGGAAAAATACATAGCAAGTGAAGATGTCAAGAAGGAATAGGTCTGATCTACATAGATTGTAAACATAGTCTGTGCATAAAGCTGTCATCACTGAAGTAACTGTGTCATACTGTTCAAAAAAGGAAAAACTTCAAATGTACAAAGTTGTCTGATGTGTTAGCTTTCAATAGGAATTGGGCTACTAATTCTCCTTTCTGACTTTCAAAAATTCTCATTGCAATTACAAAATACTGTGGAACATTTTTCAGATATGTTCTCGTGATGCCTGTCTCTTGCTGTATTTTTATTGATATCTGCATAGTTGTTTTAAGATACTGTAAATTTTTTTTTAAATGTCTAGTCAATAGGAAGTGATGTACACAACCAGGAGCACCTGAATTGAAAGTTTTCCAAGCACCACGACTGCTTGAAACAAACCAATAATAAAATTTACTGTATTAGGTCTTTACAGTCTCTGCTCTAGCACTGCTTTTAGCCACAATTTTGAGTTGAAATTATTTAAAAGACTCTAATTTAGCTAACATATTTGTAAATTCACAACTGAGCTTATTATAGGTTAGAGCAGTGCAGCTACTTTCAGAATGTTGTCTCCCCAAGGTATTACTGATGTGTAGTGAAAGTTGATGACTTACACTCCTTAAAAAATAAGGCGCTTACATTCCTCACGTTTTCTGGTCAAAGAAGGTTGAGATTTTTCTGATTTGTTATTAAAGGTGTGATCTTAATTTTTAAAAGGTCTAAATGTTAGTTAGGAAAGTATCTTCTGAAGGCTGTGCAAAGACTGAGTAAACTTGTGGTGATGAAGTTCACACAAACTCAGTTACAGTTCGTTTTTCCTCCTAGGAAGCCATCTGAAGATCTTTCAAGCTTGAAGCTATCTTTTCTCTCTTCAAGAATTGCATTTGGAAATTATGTTGGAAAAGGAAAGACTCTTCAGTAGTTAGGCACTAAATGAATTTTCCTTTTCCTAGCTGAGTTGAGCGCTTCAAGGATCAAACTGAAGTTTATTCATGTGAGGTGCACAGGAGATAAGGGCAGAACAAAAGTCCTGTAATACAAACAGTAATCACAATTTCGTGTCTATCAAGCCCCTGAAAGCTGAGATAGGAATCAATAACCCTATCCCATATTATTACTCAAATTATTCTAGCTATATCTAGTTTCTGTTGAGAACTTCAAATGATCTGAAGGCATCATGACACTTAACATTGTATATGCTTGTAGGTAGTATGTTTTTAAAGTTGAAAATTACATGCTGATAAATCAGCCAGGTATTTGGCTACTAATTTATCTCGTATTGAGCATAACAATGAATACCTATTCATGGTCGTGCACTTAGACTCAATCAAAATTCAGTAGTGTTTTTTTCCACGTATCTGAGTAGGAAGTAGTTTTCACTAGACTTATTGAAGAGATATCCAGTCACATAGGGAAACTGGAATGAAAAATTGAAAGAAAAGCAAACGTTAAGGGAAATGTTACAATTTGGCAGAGAGCAGAGTGTCTTCCCTGAAGACTGAATCCGGTCTACAACAACTGGTAACTTTTTGTTTGAAAGAAACAGGAAAATCATGAGTTTGTATTTATTTATCTGTAAGTGGCATTTTTTTTTATTCTAAAGTGATTTATGTACTTTGAAGGTGATAATTCTGAGTAAGCGGTGTTACTTTCCAAGAACTGATGTTACTTATAATGTCAGTGTTATGCAACTAGCCCTCAAAGAAAATACCATCACAATGAGAGATCACCCATGGGTTAGCAAAAATAACCCTTTAAAATCAAGAAGTAGCACTTAGGAGAATGCTGTTAAAGATGCTTCCTACATAGATGTTCCTTTTCCAACTTAGCTCCTTAATTACATTACAAATGAAATATCCTGGAAGAAATCTGGGTCCTAATACCAGTTTTGTGTTCTCAGTGACAAAATAACTGACCCAATTTATATATGAGACCTGAAAACCTGAAGATATAAATTACTCTTAAATAACACTGTGTGATGAAGAAGGAAAAATATGAAAGAAATTGAGCTTAAAATTGGAGATGAGCTTTAATGTCATTTGGGGATTCCATCCAAAATTCTGTTCTCATTATGCTTTTTTCACTAACTGTTTGGCACAATACTTGTAACATAAAATGCTGTTATGGGTAGCTTTACTACTCTTGTATCTCTAAAGCTGTGTAGCTATTGAAGAACTGTGTTTTTTTCCCTGTCAAAAATAGAATGACAAATTCCTTTTTATTTTAAAAAATTACCTCTAGCAGTTCATAAAAAATACTTAAGCTCATGAAATCCAACAAGCTGTATTATCTACCTCAGTTCCCTCCTTTAAATAAAAGACACTTAAATTGCTATTTGCAATTGTTAGATGCTATAGTCGTTCGTCTGCATTAAGTAAACACACATCCATGTAATTAAAAGAAGGCAATTAATAAGTTGCTCAGCTCAGAATAAAACAGGCAGTCGAAGAAAATATGTTTCCCAGTTTATGTTTCCATTATTCATTTGGCTTCTGGTGTTAATAATACATTGCAATACAGAACAAGGTAATGCAACTCATAGGGTGCCTTATTATCAAGTATCCTCAAGGCACTTCACAGTTACAAAGGAAACCCGAAGATAATAGTTCGTCCATAAGATAGGCTTAAAGCTTTTGTTTAAAATGTGATGAGGTGGGGTCTCATCGACTTTAAAATAATTTTGTCTAGGGCCGTATCTGCCCCTTTTTTTTTTTGTTTGTGTTTGTATTGTATAGCGTACTTCACAGAGGAAGAATATTAGAAATAATATTAGTAATAGATGGAATAAATTCTGCATTATGTTAGGGAGTTACCATATCTAGCAGTATTCTGGTAGGGACAAGGGTGCTGCAGGTCAGTGTGCCAGATCCAGCCACTTGCACGGCTCAGTACTTTGCATGGGCCATTGCTTCCCTGGGGTGGGCCTGGAAGAAGTGTCATTCATTTTCTCCACATGTTATTTTGCCTCCGTTCCTAAGTGTGTCTGCAGATGAGCTATTTTTCATGAAGTCTAACATACAGAACCTCGTATTTTAGAGATTTATTGTACTTGGAACTTCATGGGAATACAAGTAAGGGGATGTGGGAGCAGGACCAAGATGCCACCCTGTTTCATGTATCTGTAATAGCTCTACACAAAACCATAGTCAAAACTATTCTGCATGTTAGTGCTCCAGGATTAATGATAAGTAAGAGTAAGTCTGCACTGTACCACTGTCATCACTGCAGCTCAGATAAAATGTATGTGAGCCCTGTTCAGATTAACTGCCATCTTGCAAAAGCATCGTGTGATGATGGATAGATTCAGAAGTAGTTAACCAAGACTGCTAGTGACCTTAAGTGACGATGCAATAGAGGCATAGTAAGGCTGCTGAAATTATCTTTGAAGATCATACTATTGTTTGACATCTCCACCAAATCAGCTGACAACTTCACCAGCATATAGATCCATCTAGCAACAACTGACGAGAAGCCATTCATAGGTTACAAAAGGCTCAGACTTTGTTTTCCATTACTCAGTTAAGCTAATATAGGGGCTTTGGCCCACCAGTGTCACAGAAAGGAAGCAGCACTGGAATATTTCTGAGCATAACTTCATGGTGCCAAAAGCATGAATAAATCTTCAATAGACTTAGGTACAGATTGCTAATGTAATAAAATCCTCACAGTTAGCCAAAGCACAGTGATGATATAAGACATATTTTACAAGGCACGGCCATGTTTAGTCAAAATATTGTTTACATGGGTATTGTGATGATTGAATGAATGAGATCAAATGTACAACCATTCTCTATTTAATTAATATCCACAAGAAGATAAAAGATTTTACAGCCCATATATCAATCTTAATTACTCCATTTTAGCTAGAATATTAAGCTAGACACTGCAGTAAGATGTCTAATATAAATTTAATGACAAATGTGGAGGCTGACATAACTGTATAGTTTGGGCAGAGGTAAAATGCCCAGATTGCACTTTATGCTCTTTCTAACCAGAATTTCAAATGCCAACGAGATCAAGTGAGGGCACACAGCACAAGTGAACGTGAAATGAACCAGTAAATTAGTTGAGATGTAAAGACCAGAGAATTTTGCTGGTGCCTTTAGCTAAGAGACTAATTACTGTCAGTAATCTTTATTGCAAATTTACATTTCAGGGCCCTTATAATATGAAAGAATGGGTAATTAAAAGAAAATCAATATTTTTGACAATTTACCTTCAGTGAGTATAAAAAAGAAATAGAAATTTTGAGGTCACTTTGGTGCACATGCAAACTTAGTTTACTGCATCATGTTTTCCGTGACCAGCAATGTGGATGAGACATGTAAGAAACATAATGAAAAACCTGCTCTGATTTTCTTTGGGACATGAGGGACAGAGCACATTTTGATAGTTAAAACTAAGGAGTGCAAGTCATATTAGGAGTTCGGATAAGTCACAGCTTCTCTGTTCTTCAACCTACCCACCTGAAAACTGGAAATAATTCTACACTCTAGTAAGTTCCAGAGATCTTAAGTTACAAGGATTTTCTGTTTGCAAAATTCTCAGATTTCAATGTGAATGACAAAAACACAGAAGGATAAGATTTTATCATACATAAACTTGAGTACTACTGTCTGCTTGGTTATATTATACTGTTATAGTCCCAATTTTGCTAAATCATTTAGCAAACTGATTGGAGAATATAAAAATACCAGTTTTCAGAGATTTAAATTAAGTAAAAATAACTGCATATTTAAAGACTGGCATTGGAAATGGCAAGGTTTTCTGTTAAGGTGCAAGGATTCCCCTGTAGAGAAGGTATCTTTTTTAAAATCAGCCATAAAGTGGTACAGAGTAATCTTGAGTTTATCTACTCTTTTACTGGTGTGATCTCATCACATGAATTTTAGGACAATCTCCAAAAATAGGGAAAAGGAGATGGAGTCCTTTGAGAAATCTGTCAGAAACACCAACACGTTTGATGGATACCTGATTAGATATAAGTAATGCATACTTTGCAGTAGAACTTGTGATGTCATTCTGAATTAAGACATATCACAGGCCCTGGGAAGTCAGATTCCACGGTTTTCTTTTGCTTTCTATATTCAGATAGACCCCTAATAAGCTGAATTAGCTGAAAATGCTGTAGTGATTCCGTGTGCTGTTTTTGAAAATATTACTTGGGAAATATCTTGGCATTCATCAAGATGAATCAAAACAAAGTCCTTTGACAAGGTTTATGATTCAGCTGTCATGGAACAAGTAGGAATGAATCCTTTCTATGAGGCATATTGCAGGACAAAAAATTTCCTCAAATTATTCAGGACTTAAGACGTTCTCAGAGACATCCTTGAAAATAAGAAGGAAAAACTCATCTCTGAGCATTGCAGGTAATATTTCCGACACTAATTAGATCTTTGTTCTTCCCACCAGCCCTTTTCATAAAGTTCAACTGAACGAGTTTCTTTATTTTCTTTATTCTTTTATTTTTTGACTTTTCTTGCTAATTAAAGAATTTGCCAGTGAGGTCTGCTTTTATTTCGGACAAGCTGAATGGTAGGTTTGCTGGAGCCTGCAGGGTAGAAGGCAGATGAGTATGCAGCAGATATCTGGCCTGAGCATTATCTGATTTAGGCAAAAATAATAATCTCAATAGAGCAAAATATAGTTACATTCCAATGCCAAAAAAAAAAACCAATCAAACCAACCAAAACAAACAAACAAAAAAACCCACTGGAAGGAACCAATTTGAAAACAAATGAGAACTTGATGATTTTAGATTAACTTCAGTTAAATTTATTATTTTTATAACTTAAAATATTCTTGTCTCCTGTAAGTGTGAATAGCTGGTAGAGGTGCATAATGAAGAAGACAGTTCATTATTTTAATCTGCATTTTACAAGCTTTCAAAACATCATCTTTAAAAAGATGAAATTTTTGAACTGGAAACAACAGGAATGCACAGTTATTCGTGAACTTTTAAAATTATTATTAAGGTTCTGTATTTATTTTTCAAATGTTATACAAATGTTACTATTGAGGAAAAGAAAGTTTTATTGTTTTCAAAAATAGCGATGCCTTCTTTCTGTATCCCTCTGTTAGGTAGGCTTAACTCCATAGCTCGCTTGCTGGAGACTTAAATTTATGGGCTGTTTTAGAAATCCTTTGCAATTTTAGAATCATAGAAAAAAAGAATAATTTAGATTTGAAGGAACCTTAAAGGTGATGTCTTCACCAATGGCAAATCCTGTCAGACCAACTTAGTAGGACCACTGCATCAATGGACAAGGGAAGAGACACTGATGTCATTTATCTTGATTTCAGTAAGTTCTTTGACATGGTACCCCCCAACATCCTTCTCTCCAAATTGGGAAGATATGGATTTGATGGGTAGACTGTTCGATGGACAGAGAACTGGCTTGCAGGATGAACTAGAGCGTGGTGGTTCAATGTCTGAATGGAGATCAGTGACAAGTGGTGTCCCCTGGAGGTCAGTGCTGGGGCACTTTTAACATCTTCATCAATGACATTAACAGTGGGGTCCAATGCACCCTCTGTGAGTTTGCTGATGACATCAAGCTGTGGGGTGTGATCAACATACCACAGGGACAGGATGCCATCCAGAAGGACCTAGACAGGCTTGAGCAGTCAGTCCAGGAGAATCTCATGAAGTTCAACAAAGCCAAATGCAAGATCTTGCACTGGGTCAAGGCAACCCTCTACCAATACCAGCTGGGGGATGAAAAGGATTGAGAGCAGCCCTGCTGAAAAAGACCTGGTTATACCGGTGAATGGCAAGCTGGACATGAGCCAGCCCAGAAAGCCAACTGTAGCCTGGACTGCATATCAAAAGTGTGGCCAGCAGGTTGAGGAAGGTGATCCTGCCCCTCTACCCTGCGCTGGTGAGGCCTCACCTGGAACATTGCATACCTCAGTACAGCAGGGACATGGATCTGTTGGAGCGTGTCCAGAGAAGGGCCACAGAAATGAATCACGGAAAGGAAAACCTCTCCTCTGAGCACAGGCTGAGAGAGCTGGTACTGTTCAGCCTGGAGAAGAAAAGGTTGCAAGGTGACCTGATGGCAGCCTGTCAGTAGCGAATTCCCTCAATCTTACTTCATCGTAGAGTTACTCCAGCCCTTTGATAATTTTCATGGCCCTCCTTTGGACCTGTTCCAACATCTCTACATCTTTTTTGTTGGAGGGCTCAGATCTGGACATAGTTCTCCATATGGACCTCACGAGGGCACTCCCTCAGCTGGCATGAGGCTTGCCCAGGTCAGGCTTCTGTTTATTATATCTCAGATTTTCAGACTTTCTCTGTGTTATCAGTCCCCTGTGGGGTAAGAAACTTTCTGTGCCAGCTTCTTTCATGAGATTAGTCACCCCCTTCTCCTGACTCACACACCTCCTTCTGCTGTGTTAAGGTGGGGCTCTCCTTTGAAGTGTTTACTTGTGCACTGTGTTTGAGTAAGCTCCTTTTATTCTTTAAGGTCTTCAGGTTCACGGTTTGGTTCAGTCAGAAATGAAAACTTTCTATTATAGCTTCACTGTAGGTGTGTTTTTATATCCTGCTGTGCCACAAGTAAAAATTAAAAACCTTGCTTGACTTTAACTTCACAACGTTATAGAGACATTATAGAAATGTGAAATTACTCAAATCCCTGAAGCGCGCTGTGAACTAAATTAGTGATTTGAAGTTCTCCCATTTAATGTTAAGTATCTTTCAAATGTTGAAGGTACCAGCTGAATGCACTCAGTGATAGCTTTTTTTTTGAGTCTTATTCTTAATTTCTGCATGTTAAGAAGTTTTCACCACATTTTTACAAATTGTTCCTTTTCTTTAGATCAGCAATATAATGAAGTAATTGAAATACTTCACTAGTATGTAACCACTTAACGTTAAAAGATACCGATGATAACATTTCTGACTTATTAAGGAACCTTTTCTTTCCTTTCATAATCACACAGCTGTACATATTATCTTTAGAGCCTGTTCCAAATGTGCAGTATTTCACATTGAATCCTTAAGTTGCAGGACATAATCTGAACACATTTACATGTAATTTCTCAATATAACTCAATTGAAATCATTGTCTAATTCAGTGTGACTACATAAAAATGACAATACAGCTGCTTCTCGATTATAGAATGGTTACAGGGCAGTCAGTGTTTCAGTGTAAAATGTAATTGATTCTTAATTATTCTATCTTGTAAGAAAGACCACTGCTTGTAATTTGGTTAAGGTGATGAGAAATGACTCTGTAAAAGATAAGAATCAGCCACAGGTATACATGTTTATTTTATGTTTGCTTTAATTATCATTTTTTGATTGCACCTGTACTTCCAGATGGGATTTGTAGCATAGTACACCATTCTGAAGTTGCAGTAGTATCAATAGTAGAAAAGGATATTCGGTGTTATTGCATTTTATTATTTTATTATTATTATTATTATTTTTGCTTGATACACGTTTATTTACTGTCTTAGAAGCAACTAGAAAATAAAGCCATGGTATTAGGAAAATTGTTTCAAGAGAAACAACAATATACAGTTTAAAAAAAAATAGGCTTTCTAATTGGAGTTCAACACATTCAGTCTGCAAGCAGAAGGAGGCTTGTTCATAGTCCCTTTGATCAATCTGCTGTTTTTTTTCTGGTACTTATATCTATTCCTTTTTCTTTAGCTCCTCTAGGGTCCCTGGGGCAGAGCACCCAACAGTACATCTGCAGTTGTGGTGTCAAGGCATCTCAGCCATGCATCATCTATGGCTCGATGCAAGCAGAGTCAGGCATACTGCAGCTGGCTAATACTGGAGAGGGGCAGTTTTGCCATGATCTTCAGCACCACCTTCAGGGTGTTTTAGTTCATCAGCATGGTGTAAATTGGCGCCTATGACCCAGTGAGTACAATTATGCTCCATAGTGGAAGCTGGTAGAGACCTGAGATGTTTTATACAGCTCAGAATAGCATAAGAAATATTTTCTGTTATTGGTCTGTCTATATAGTGAAAATATTGACACGCTCCACACCTTTTGAAGTCCCATAGCAGCACTTATCAAAAGGATTATTCAGCTAAGTATGCTGCTCAGATTACAGCAATCTTATTCAAAAAGAAAGTTTCATTTTGCATGTACAGACAGGTTTCTTTCTTTCTTTTACTTCCACATCAGAAAATAACTCTAAAGGCTACCAGCACAAGGTTAACAAAAGAGACTTGTCAGGTGAAACACTCTTTCACAGAAATGAAATACCTTTAAACAATAAGTGAACATCCTCAAGGAGAGGTGGCCTTCATGGATGGTTGCCTAGTGATGAGCTCATCTGATGCAAGGCTGACTGACTGGCAACTCATGTCTAGAAGGCTGTAAAAAGCCAAGGTTTTTTACAGTTTGGGATTCCCAGCTACACAGGGAATGCTTTCATTATTTCAAATTGGGATAAACTTTTCTGGGGGTATTGCAGCCCTTCTCAGTTCTGTGTGAAAATAATCTGACAGAAACTCCTTGAAGCTGGCCAAGATGATAGCATGGGGGACAGTATGCCTTGAACACCTTTTCCCCACTGTTTTTTTCAGGATTTTCTTTTCCATGAGTTTAGAGATTTACTGCTGTTTCAGAAATGCTGTCATGGCTTAACACAATGATTAAGCACCTGGTGGGAAGGCAAGGCCAATTCAGAGGAGCTCAGGTGCATGCGATGTGTTTGAGTGACCGGAAGGGGTGAAGCCAAGCTCCACTCCTTCCCAGACCTCATTTAAGGGTTAGCAGGGGAGGCAAGGCTATTTTGTTGTAGATTCCTGTGTACCTGAGGCCTTCTGAAGGTATAGTAGTTTTTGCCTTTGTTTCTGTGCTTGTGATTATTGCATCTGAGTAAGTCCTTGCTTGCTGCAGTCCTGGACCTTGCTACTGTGCTATCATTGCTGTGCTTCCTATGGCATTGCAGTTATAACTGTAGAATTTACTTTAGGCTATGGTTTAACTTCCATTGTAACTTAATATAAATTGTGCTGCTGGTTAAAAAACACAGTTTGTGATTGTCTCTACCAACACAAGCATGTATGTGTGAGAAAGAGAGGGAGACTGTGTAGAAGGGAGAGGTCTGAGGTGATTTTTACTGAGGCAGGAAAGAGCTGAATTTAGAGTTGAAGGGCTTATGGAAGGTCAAAAGGACTGTGTAACTATGTCCTATTGTGATAGCACAAATAGAGTGACTGCAGAAAACTGAACTGCAGATCCCCGAATATCCAGGTTAGTTGTGTTCAAACAAATTCACATGTTTTACAGGGGAGGGTAGTATGATTGTGGTCCTAGTTCATAAAATCACGTGAGAAGTTCGTACCGAGATTGACCCTGGTAGTTAGCACTCAGAGGGTGTGGGCTGAGCTCTGCTTGAATCCTGGGGGTTCAAATGCTTTCATTTGAAGGAACTTCCAAGTCTAAGACAAAGCAGTGACCTGAAAAATATTGCATGCTTTATTCTGTGTTGAACTATATGTTTTGTGCTAACCATGGATTCAGTTTTTTCTTTTCTCCTCTGAAAAACGAAGTAGTTTTACACCAAAAACAGTTTTTCAAAACAGGGCCTACAACTAGTTTGATCATCTGGAATTTGGTAAAATAGTATAGGAATAAAGGTACGCTGACCTTATTTTGTAGTTATATGAACCGAGTGTTCCTTTGGCAGAGATATCTGTAGAAACTGGCAGTGATTTTTGTGTTCTAGCTTGCTCAGTCCTGACTGTTAGAAGGCTCATGTTTTGTTTTCTTATGGAAATATATGTATATGTTGATGCTCTGCTGTAATATTTCCAATTAAAAAAAAAAAACGCGTTCATATCCATATGTATTTTTTTTTGCATCTATGCATTCTTTGCACAAAAGGATCACAGAGTTGGGTAAAAATGACTTTTGCATGATGTACAACAAATTGCTGTAACTGTACAACTTCTGGAAGTTGTACTTCCAAGAAAAGAAAAAAAAATGGTCGCAGAGTAGAAAATTGTCTTTATCTGCCTAATTGAAGTGCAGAAAACTGATGCCTTGTCATCTGACACCTGATTACCCCCTTGAAAGCTGGTGGAACAGCCAAATGTGAATATCTTATCAAACTGCTACTTCACAGTAGCAATTCTTTAATTGTTCTTCACAGAAAGAGACAGTGGTGGTTAACTTATGTTCATCCTGTAATGACTGTGCTTGCCTTCTTTCCCCTCTGAATTTAGCATGCAGATTTGTGCTGTTGCCCTCTCATTGTGACAGTCTATCTCCTCAATCTTTTCCCTCATTCTTAAATCCTGCAGCTGATTTCTTCAAGACTTCTTGATCTCTTCAAGACCTGATCTATCCTGTCTGCAGACATATAACAGTGTCATTAAGTGGAATGCCTGACTAGTATAAGTGGCAATAAATAACTTGTATTTTTCTAGTTAATATTTCATAAGCATGTTTTAAGGCTGATAGAAATTCCTGGTAGCAGGTGCCCCGTGCTATTCTGTCACACCAGGTAGCTACTTCAGGCACATACACCCCATGAGCTGAATGCAACTGAGCACAGCTCACAATGCAGCTCGACCCCAGCCCATACCATCATTGTAGTGGTTCTGCCCCACAAAGTGGCCCAGCCTTGCCCCAGGCACGTAACCCTCAATCAAGCAAATATGGGAGCTCTATTTTACCCTGCTTGGGCTGAAACTGGGGCTCAGAGAGAGCACAGAGCAGCACCAACTCAAATTATGGCAAATAAGTTTATGCTTATGTTGGCTAAATGCTGCTTTGTTTTCCACTTTCAGAAAGGAATTTGAGAATAGCTTTCAAGATTGACAAAAGAAATCATCAATTTTTTGTGTGTTTTTGATGAAAATGTATTACTTGCAAATTTTCAAATTGAATGTATGGAGTTGCAATCAGATGTTCAATTCAGATTTGATCATGTTTCTTTACTAGACTTTCATAGGAGCTCTTTTAGCAGAAAAAGATATCCCTTGTTTCACAATCACTCTTTATTCATCTCAGTGCTTTGTTTGGCAGAACATGCACTTGTGGAAAAACTGTTTTCAGGGATAAAGCATGGGAAGAGTAAAACTAGATCAAAAATCTCTGCTGAGCACTTTGACAACTCACTAAGAATAGCAACCACTTCCCTTTAACCAGACCTTGATGCACTATTTTTATAAATGCCAGGGTCAAATAACTTGCTAGCTTTGTTTTCATTGTTCTCTTTATTTAATATTTTAATAAAAGAAGTTTTGTTACATATATACATTAACGAGGGTTGATCCAAAAATAGTACCTTCTATTTTATTATGTCAGAGACAGATGTGGTCGTGTGGATAAAGAAGCTTAATCTTCCCATCAGTATTCTGTTACATTTTGTTGCCATGCAACAGATGATAGCAGAGGGGCAGTCTGACAGTGTGGTATCAGGAATGGAAGTGCATATGAAGCAAGCATGTGTCACTGAATTCCTCCATGCCAAAAAAAATTGCACCCATTGGCATTCATTGATGCTTGCTGAGCATTTGGGAGACCAAGTGGCGGGTGTTAGCACAGAGAGCAAATGAGTTGTGTGTTTCAGCAATGTTGACAGTGACAGTCAACCTCTGCTGGTTCAGAGTTCTTGTCTGTTACTGGTGAAAATACATAGCTAATGGTGATGACTGTGTTGAAAAAGTTGAGGATTAGCACAACTTAATAGTGTTCTGTGCATTTTGTATTGGTTGTCATTTCCATGGAAATTAGTTGGTATTACTTTCAGAGCAAATTTGTAGATGTGACCCCAGATGATTCCTCTTCTCTCATCGCTGTCCAAGAAAGCCTGAAGGTTGGACACCTATAACAAGGCACTCACCAGTGTGATGAATGTGCCAAGAAGCATGACCAGCTGGCAGTGCTCAAAAAAAGAATGCGTACCTGTAACTGAGGGCATTTCACGAGAAGGAATCTCCACAGTTACAAGACTGTAGTCAGTTTCATTTATTATCAATGTTAAATTTGAAAAACATCTAGAAAAAAAAAAGTCCTGGCTATCCTGATCTAAAAAGTATTGTGATTTTGAGTGCTGGTGTATTTCCATATTTCCAAGCTGCTATCTAGGGAATAGAACAGTAAGAACTTTCTGTAGTTTGAAATTTCTTCTGTAATTGTTCTTGATGGTGTGAGTAAGCCAGCTGATGAACAGCCATTTGCTAAGCTAGGCCTGTGGCCACATACCATTTAATATGACTGAGTGACAGTGAATACTGTATGAGTCAGAACATGGGCTTAGTGCAGCTCAGCAGTGGGACACAAGGGCTGAGCCCCCTGGGGCATTGTGGTGGTAAGAACTAAAAGTAATCTCTCAAAATATATTATTTCCTGCCACTTCTCCTCAGGATGTCACAGGCATCAGAAGATGGCCAGAAGGAGGGTGGGGAGGGAGTGTGGCTACAGAAGGGAGCTGCATCAGCAGGAAGTTGTTGGCTGTCAAACATGCTCTGGTGCTGCGAGTATCCACTGTGTGCAGCTCAGCCTGTCCAGATGCTCTTGGGAATGAATGAAATTCAGTTTAACAGTTGACAGTGACTCAATGCACAACAGCAGTTCAGCATCCTGCACTGATCATTGCCTTGTGCTGGATATGTGGTGAATAGGTATCAGAAGCATCATTTCCACAATTCGAACTAATTGTGACAGTTTTTGCGGGCAAAATCAGCAGGGGATGGAGAGCCACAGGAGGTCTCACGCCTGAGCTGCCGATGTAACCTTCAGAGCTGTGATGGTACTGTGAGGGGAGGTGAGGAGGGGGCTAAGCTCTTGTTCTGTCATTTTAGCATGTAAGCAGTTATCCAACAAAATAAAGGAATGAATGTTCCTTCATTCAAAAAAAACCTGAAGGAGTATAATATCATACACTGTGCCGGAAGAGTCATCCTTTTTCTAATATGTATTCAAAAGCAATCCTTTTACTTGCATGTTTTAATTTTTGGATAGGAGCCCAGGTTACTTAAAGTAATTTTGTCCCTTGTTTCCCCCCTTGCTTATCGAAATATTTTCTTATTCAGATAAAAGCACTACACCTGAAATGAAGAAGCTGGTGATTGTATTTTCTGGTTTAAACATTTATGAATCATGCATAATAATTTAAAGTGGACGTGATCAGTTCAGAACAGATATCTTTTGTAACTTTTGTATTCTGAGATTTTTTTTCAGCTGTCTTGCACTCGTGGTCGCATGTTTCTTCTATCCATATACAATATCAAATGAGCATGTAACCAAGCAAATGAGTATTTTTGGCCATTAAAATGCAGAAAATGAAAATTGCTCTTGAATTTAAAAACAAACAAACAAAAAAACCTGCTCAAATTCCTCACATTATAGAGACTTTATGCAATCTAAAGCAGTAATCAGTTTCTCTTGCTTGACTGCTGCTGCAGCAGAACTCCAGTTCCTGTTCCTTGGAAGCTAAAAGCTGTCCACAAAGCCCTTGCATGTGATGTACGCACAGCACTGCCCGCACGTTCAGTGATGCATAAAGATACAGGGCACAGTCAGCCAGTGCTTTTACTGTTTTGCTATTCACTGCTTTGCAATGTGGGACTGAAACTATTTTGTGATCTTTCCATGGAGGTCAGAGATGGCTTCCAGAGAGGAAGGCATCAGGGAAAGAACACAGAAGATGGAGCATCTACATGAGTCTGAATATGTCTTCTGAACTGTCTGAAGCATAGCTTGAATTTGGAGCATCACTATTAAGAGCAGTATCATACTAAATGCCATGTGAATGCAAGACAAGCACTTTGCGTTGGAAGTGGTTATAACTTTTTAGTGTTATCAATTTCTTGAATCATATAACTTGGTGGTCTGGTTCAGATTCGGCAAAGGCAGTTCAAAAGGAAATCCTTTATTCACTTGTTGCTTTTTGCTCTGTTGTTGTGGGTGATATTTTTTTTCCCATCTTTTACATATATTTTAGCTGGAGTAATCCCAGCCTGGCAGCAAGCCTGCAAGAGTGAGGGAAGTAGCAGGAGCTGTAACTTTTCTGACTGTATTTCTGTAAGCATAACTAAGTCATCAGCAACATACTGTACTTATTACTGTACTTACAAGCATGGATTTTTGGTTCATGATCACAAGCTGTCAATTCAACCTGTCAAGTCATTCATAATTTTTATGTGCTTATCTCATTTTGAGTTCCGTCTTTTAGAGTATGCTGCTGTGAATTACTGATCTACTAATGAAGCAGTAGCTATACAGTGTATCTTTCTGATTCATGCAGATACAGAAGTAGTACAGATCAAACATTCATTTGACCAGTGTACGAGTCGGCTTGCATGTCTAGTCAGAAAATGATCAGTTCAACTGTAATGGGGAGTGTGTAGGTTATTGTACATCTCAGCACTGCAACTGTTGGATCTGGTTGATTTGCTGGTGGAATTACTCCAAATGCGAAAGGAATCAAGGAATAATTGTGGCAAGCTGGATGCTCTGGGACCAGGAGGTGTAGGGATGATGCCTGGCCATACAGCTTGCCACAGTCCCATGGAGCATCAAGAGAGAGGCTTCCCACAGGTAGTGTAGGCCACATCCATCCTCCTGTTTCAAAGGCAGGAGGCAGGGGAGGAGAGCAGGGAGATGCTGATAGCAATATGCTGGCACTGGACATTGGCTGAGCTCAGGATTATCTGAAAGAAAGACACTGACATTAGAAGGAAAGTTTTCAATACGATTCTTCCATGCGCTGTCAGCTGCCAGCTGCTTACCTAAGTCAGTACAGTTCTCCTTCACTCCCATTTATTCCAATTGTGCCAAATGCTGATGAGCTAATTCTTGGCTCAACAACAGTGAGTAATTTCCTGGTAATTAATTTGTTTTCTCTACACCTGACTTGAATTTTTTTTCAGGTAATTTGCAGGTTAGATAACCCCTCAGAATCAAATAATTTTAGGGGGTACCCAGGAGTACAATCAGTAATGGTTATTTTGACTCTGGCTTCACTTAGTCTCTTTCTTTCTCTCTCTCGTGGCATTCAGGTTTCTTTGCTATTATAGCACTTTGCATATAATTACTAACAGCTTCAGGTTATAATTATATTGTCATTTAGTACATTTGTAATGGGGAAAGAATGAACAAAGCAGTGAATTAAATATGTGAAGACTGTTGGTTTTGCATGCCTTTTGCTCTCCTACCACCTTCATTAATATATTGCAATGTTTATGAGCTACCTAGAAAAACAGCTACTGTGTACATGTAAGCTCACAACCTGAGAAGCTAAAAGGAAAATAAACAAGATGAGCAAAACACCCTTCAGCATTTAGGAAATTTTAACTGGACTTTAAAAATTGCTGCAATCATTTGTATATTTATTTTCACTCATCATTTTCAAAAGACAACAGCAATGAGCTAATGTTGCAATAAGTGGTAGGATGCCTATTGACCTGAGTAAGTGACTGAAGTCAGTACCAGTTACTCATGATAATGCCACAGGATGCTGGCTGTTTGCACGACAACTTGGGAGTTTAAACCATTAGGACTGTCTTTTGTTCTTGAGATCAAACAACTGTGGAGATGGGATTTGTTTCCTCTTCTGGCAATCAACAAAAAACATGGTTGAAAAGACTAGATTTTTTGCCACCATATATGTGGAATGTTTAATGTTTGTCTCTAGGAAATCGGTAATTACTCTAGTTTACAAACAGTACAAATCAAAGTACCAAATAAACCTGTGAATGTTATTTAATTAACATGTGAGTGTACAGATGTGTCTACGCAATTGCATACATATGTGCATATAGTTTCAGAATGAAGAGTTTAAACTGTGTAACACAGCAATGACACAGAAAGCACTGTGTCCCAGCTGCGTAACTCAGTGGGTGAACATGAGGTTTAAAGATGTTTTGCATCCATTTTGTACCATGTGGTACATCTTTGCTGCTGATGCTGGTTGCAGCACAGATCACAGTGATGGGTTACCACAGTATGCACCAGTTCAGCAGCAGGCTGAACTGGAACATACTGTAGCACTGGTGCCTGTGTGTGTAGCTTTGCTTTACTTGTGAATCTGGTGCTCCTCCAAAGACTTGTGACTGCAGATTTCATACAGTTCAAAGGCCAGATTTTGGGTGATGTGAGTGAGTAATTTTAGAACTAAGGTCTCAACAGCTAGTTTCCAATATTATTCCATGATATTTTCTTCTTTCAGGTAAATATATGATTGAAACATTGGTCAGTTTTTAGATTCCTATGAACTGAAGGAGAATATACACGAAAGAAACAATGGCTTGGAATATCTTAACAATTTCATGTTACTGTGAGGTCAAAGAGAGTTATCATACTTCTATTCTTGAGACTCCAAAAGTTTCAAGCATAATAGATTTGTGTAGTTAAATAGCGCTCCTGTACCAGGCTTGTCTATGTCTAGTGTCTGCTAAGGAAGACTGGGAGTAAGATATTGCTGAATATACGAAATAGCATTGAAAAACTTGAAATGTGCAAGTTCCATAAAGAGTGTCTGCTATAAACTCTTAATGCCATGTAAGCCTGTGTAGAACGTACTTTTCCTCAGTACATTCACTGAGCTTGTAGTTATAAAGATTATGAGTATTTAATAAAATAACTGGTGCTTGTAACATATTTCAAGTCAATATGGGGAGGTTAGAATTTGATAGGGTAAATGGAGATATTTCTGAAGATTGACCTTTCTAGTAATATTTCTCTAGATTGGATGAGCATCTCTATAGTGCAAGTACGAGTTTTACAAAATAAACGTGAACACTAATTTTTAAAAGAAACTCAGAAGATCAATTTGGTTTTGCAGCAACTTTAAAGATAAATGAATTAGCTAAAAAATAATTGGCAATAGAGGTTGTAAATGTACTATTTCTTATTCAGATAAAAAAAGCACCTGCTAATGCAAACCTTAAATACGAGTGTACTTGTTACCATCAAGTGCAGAAGAAGGTGTGAAGGTAACAAAAATAAAACATGAATGGAAACTCGACGTTTCTGAAATACAAAATTTTAGTGAAATTTCTCTCAAAATATTTACATGAAGAGTACTGAAAGAAAAAAAATCCATATTGACCTGTCACTTCCTTGATAACTAGGGGGGAAATAGAAGTAATAGAAGTTAGACTGGTATAGCTAAGTTAGGATCATCATTCTTCTGTATAGGAGCCATAATACTCTTTTGGTTTAAAAAAAAAAAAAAAAAAAAAAAAAAAAATTTACTCTCCAAAAGAGAGAATAAAATACTTGATTGTAGCATTGCCTGATTGTGGACTGGTTGGCTTTCCAATTCAAAGAGTATGTGAGCATAATTTCGTTCTCGCTCCACCGAATTGTTTTCTTGCTCAGATTTTTCAGTGCAGGAAGGTATAAGGAAGTTTTTAAATATGGTCAAAATGCTTGTTTTCATTTCTGAGAGCTGCTGCTGCAGTAAAAGCTGCAAAATAACCCTGCAGTGGTGAAATGATGTAGGTGATTTCATGCCAGTGTGAAGTTTGGTGAAAGTCTAAGTGCAAATAAAATTGTATAAGGGCACAATCTGATATATATATTTATAAATATTTTTTTGCTGTACTTCTGCCTTAAAAGATGGGGCACATGGACTTCGCTTAGATGCCGGTTCATTTTTCTATAATCAAAAGACTGTGGCATTAATTGTCTCTTACATAGCTAACATTCTTCAGAAGGACTGCAAATACTAGACTGCTAACTAGACAGCTTCATGCCTTAACCCTAGTAGGCTTCTCAAAGCCAAAATTACTTTCTGTGAAACCAGATCTGGAAGAGTTCTTTGAGTTGATGATAATCCTGTGGAGATGGTGATGATAACGAGCCCATCAGTAATCCAGCTATTTTATATAGGTAGAGTCTGAGTTGTCGTTGTTCTTACAGAATTGAAACAAACCCCAACATTTTGGATGTTAAATTCATGAAAATAAGCTAGCAAAATAATTCACTTATAACTATTTCATACCAGCTTCCATATTTCAAATTTTATGCACAGTGCATAAAATTCATAGATAGCAGCAATATCTTTCCAGTATGGTCTCTTAGTAAACAAGCTTTCAGTAAAACCATGATAAATAAAGTACACTTGATAGATAAATTAATGTCACAAAAGCTAATACTCTGCTTAATGGATGTACAAGCTTGCCATCATCCATTAATTTGTATATGAATGAGCTGTAAGTATAGGTGATCTTTGAGTCGATTATACTGCAGCTAACCATGATATGAAAAGCACACAGCAAAACAGCCTCCTTGAAGTTGCAGTAATGGTGAAAAACAGGACAGGTAATCCTGAACGATTATTTTACTGTCTCATAAATCCAGATGAATGCTGACAAGGCTCAGCTCTGGGACTGACAAACCTCCTTTTCTCTTGTGATGTTTACTTGATGATGCCAGGTTAATGATCTTATTCCATTAAAATTTTTTCCAGTGTTGTCACGTGAGTCTGTCTGTTTTGAGTTTTTATATTCATCCTTAAGCTGCTACAATGACTTTTCTGGCCTTGGTGCATCTGACAAGAGTCATTCTGCAAGTTCTCTTTTCACTGAGAAATTTGAATCCAAATATTTGCTATTTGAATCTGTGATTCTATTGTTTCTAACAGTTTGCGCTAGTGAACACATTTCAGAAGAATGCTTAATATATTTGTTAATGCTTCTAACTGTCTACTGTTTTTGGTTGGGAAGGATGAAAATGAAGATGCTGAGAGGTGTCTTTCATGTGCTTTCTTCTTGCTATGCTATTAATAGAACTTTAGTAATGATCAGATCATTGTTAAGGTGTTTGGAGAATTTTGTCATTCTTTCTGCGTGTGAAATCGCCTCCAGTGATTTAGTGTCCTTCCCTTAGGTATGCATATTATATTGCTTTAAACAGGTTGTTACTGAGCATGGTATTGAAGGCAGAAGAACAACACCTTGCCTATTGTTAAGATACTTACGTTCATATCATATTAATGTGTCTGTATTGATTGCATTTGCTTGAGCATTATTTCTCACTCTTCATTTTCTCATCTTTGATTTTCTCACTTGATTTTCTCATCAAGTGAACTTTCTTTGCACATGTGCTGCCCTGCTCTCCTATCCTTAATGGGAGCTTCAGTAGTTCCTTTTTTGACAACTTTTTTTTTGCCTAGACAAGAAATAGTGTTATCAACAAAGGTTACAACTTCATTTTTCACTTCTTTCTACATATGAAGAAAATCCCATAAGTAGGTAGCTAAAATCACGTAAATAATAAATAATATCAATGTAATAAAACTACATATATTTAATAACTGCTGCTTTTGTTTGGATTGTCTGGCTGCTCTACTGAAGTTTTATTTTCATGCTGAAGACCTGATGTATACTGTTACTTCATTTCTATCTTTTTTTTATCAAAAGCAAAATTTTCCTACTTCTAATTGTTTTGATATTTCAGTTGTATTTCCGGATACTTATTAATATAATATTATTAGTATATAGTATACTATGTAGTATATAGTAATAATAGTATATTATTATTATAATAGTAATATAATACTTATTTAGAGAAATGCATTTGAATTTGTATGAAAACTATATTATTAGTTGTAACAACAGATTGGTTAAAATTGGGGAAAAAATGCTGGATAAGTGCTGCTTTTTTTTTTTTTTTTTTTTTTTTTTTTTTTTTTTTAACTTCACCAGTAAAGAGGCTGGTGTTTTCCTTAGCATGTCCACTGTATTTGTGACCATCATCTTCACACCTGTATCATGAGAGTTCAATATAGTGAAGATACAAACATATTCTAATCTGCTAATCTATATACTAATAAAATACAAGATTTGTGTAGCCTCTCTTATTCTAAACTAGATTGATTTTGGTGCTCTGTAGATACATAAATACTGTCTATGACAGCTTATATTGTTTAAAAGGTTAAGTGCATGGTAACTTGTTGTGCTTTCCATTTTTCATGTCTGTTTGAACATCAACATGATGCATACTGTATTACTGTTCAAGTTGGTGGGTAATTGTCACTGGTCCAATTGGTAAAAGCTTTGTTGATATAACTGAATATGTAACCTCCTACTTCCTAGGAGCAGATCAATATGGCATTAGAGTCCTAACTTTTTCTTTTCTCTCAGCTTTCCTGTCCTGATCTACTTACTTTGTCATCTGCTGCTATCTCTGTGTTGAGATCTTAGTATTGAAACTGAATCTTTGCATCTTGTGTTTACAGAATCATTAAATTACAGCTTGATGTGTGCTTCTGGTAAAATAATAATAATAATAATAATAATACTAAATGATCTTTCTTCTGTTTACATTACTTTTACCTTCTAGAAATACATATAGAAATAATACTGAAAATATTCACAGAAAAGAAATATTTTCCTACTGTCATTATAAATCCTACTTTGACAGGCCTTGAATTTCTTACTTTTTAAATATTAATCAGGTAAACACTGGTTTCTTCAGTGTGTTGTTTAAAACTGCATGGTATATTAGCAAAACACAGGAAACTGACCTTGTGTAAAAAACACTGATACCAAGGCAATACAGGGTAAAGAAGAAAATGAGCATTGATATTAGTGGAATTTTTTTGTTTCATACTGTTCAAAAATACAATCCTAGGCTCTTTATTTCTCATTTCACTAATGCTGTTATTTTAGTTTTGCCGTTGTATGTACTTAAGATTCTTAAAAGAGGAGCAGGCTGTAAATGACCAAGAAGGAGAGACTGTGAGAAGTCAGATTTTTCAGGCCAGACTTTTACATGAAGTGAGACCATAGTGGCAAATATCTCTTTCTGAGATCTTGACAAATGGACTTAAAGGGTACTTTTACTCACTATGCCCATTCATTGCTTTATTTTGCCTACAGAAATTTGAAATGAGATAATGAAGAGTCCAGAAAGGTGAATAGCTCAGTGTTGTAGCACAATCCCTTTTCTTCTACATTTGCATGCAAATTGATCTAGAAATCCATCAGTTGACTCTGTTAATGAGGTCAAGAAAAACATGCAGAGTTAATCAAACCCAGCTATAGCTTTTATTGGTTAACTGTCTCCAGGGATGAAAACTCAGGAACGCGATTTTTCTTCTGTGCATGCAGAAACACCTTGCCAAAACAGTGGTATCAGAATTTAATTTCATTTAAGAGCTGCTTCTCTTTTCCCTTTTGCACAAAAGTTACCCATCCATGTCATTCCCGTCATTTTAATTGAACTTGTAGACATGACTGGCATGTGGTAAAATTTACTCTGCTTGTATAACAATAATAAATTTTTGCAGAAGGTTTGATAAAGAAACCTGGGACTTTCCAGAGAAGAATAGTAAGGAACTGGGGGAGGTGGGGAGAGTAGAGAAGAAATAGTTTCATGAAATATAGGTTCACCTGCCAGTCAGCTTCTCTGTTTTATGCATTTATTCTTGTCATTTTGCAGCCTGTTGTTCCTTAATTATTCCAGACACCATGCCCATCATATTCTGAATTATAACTATTAATCAAATGGTTCAATCTTTTCTAGTCTGTCTTTCAGACAGGATAACGTTCTTAGTTATTTTTACAGCTCCTCTGGTTTTTCGCCATATACTCGAGCTCTGAAATGCAACGTAGAAATAAGATTTATCTGCTTGAATCCTTGAAGGATATTAGGGAGGAAATTAATTTTAACTTTGAATCTGATTATCCCTAAAAGATTAATTGACATTGCTAGTCGTGACCATGTGGCCTGAATAAAAGCTATCATGGAGAATGTCTGGATTCATAAGTATTCTAAACAAAGTTCTGCTGTAGTACATATATTCATGAGAATTATACTGGAGGAAAAACTGGGTGCTCATTTAGGCACATGTGTAAGTGAAAATAGTACTGAGAGTTTATCAGAGATGTGATTTTAATTACGCAGGTTGTGCAAAGTCTGTGGTTGAAAAGGAAGAGTCAGAAGTAACAAAAATTAGATAACTTTTATGCCATCTTGCATAGTTTTTAGATTTTAAGAAATGAGGACTCCTGTTTTCTGATTATGAAATGAGTCTGTATTAGTCATTTTTTTCTCAAGTGTATATATTTCTTTTGAAAATGAAATTTAAAATATAGTAAAATGATCTAGCTGAGATGGAATTAAATTTCTGAACCAAAAGTACTGAACCAAACTGCCTGAACAGTTCATGTATTTTCCTTTAGATAAAAAGGCACATAAAATACAATTAGCCACAGTAGAGATCAGATGAACAGATTGTCCCCTACCATGGTAAAGAGAATATCATAACTGCTTGGATACTGAGTAGTACTCCTTCAATAGTCATGAATGTTGTCAAGATTAAAAGTATTATTTAGAGATTTTAATAAGTAAATTAATTTAGGTGGAATGGTGTCTCAAATTCTAGAGATGCTACTAAGAATGTTCAAGGTTGTCACTTTGAATATATAGGCCACTGAAATTAGCTTGAGTTCATAGTTGGTAGAATCAGATATGGTAAATTCTTGGAAATTAGCAGATTATAAAGAATGAGAGGTGGCAGTAGGATGATTTAGGTTAAGGTAACACTTAAAGTGGACATCGATCAGAAAGAACAGCAGTACTGAAGCTGAAGAAAGCAACACCAAGGTAGACAAGATGCAAAAATTGAAGTTCCTAGGAAATAACCTTATCTTCGTGATTGCATAAAAGGACAATCTTAGCAATATTGTTCAGAAAGAATGGGCAAACTTTGATGTACAGTTTTGGGGAAAGCTCCAAAGCAAAAATGAAGTCCAGACAAGTGTGACTCCAACACATTACTGTTGGCTCTTATGGAGGGTGTAAAGGGAAATCTTGAGTCAGAACAGTATTTCTGTTTTATCTATATTCAGCCTAAGCTTAACATATGCAACACCACAGGAATTTTCAGCAAAACAAACTGTGAGTTTAATTGAGAGTTACTGAGAGAGAAAAGTTTGGGATAGAAAAATGGATCCGTATGTTGTCAAAACAACAGTTAAATTATCTACGTTAAAGATCTAGTTAACAGGTGTAGGGCTGTAACTTTCATATAGTTTGGAAAAGCTGTATTTTAAACTTGAAATAAGTTTCCAAATACTAATTAAACGCACTGTGGTGATTTGGAAGGAAAATATGAAAGGCTTGGTTTTGCTACCACAGACTTGTAAAACAAAAGTTCTTGTATCAGTGGCAATACCTTGCTTTTATTTCTGTAAGTAAAAGAATGCTCAATCTCTCAAAATCTGAATAAATATATATTTAGGTTATGCATGTGAGAAGTTTCTTATTTCATACTTCATAATTAGAACTAAAGCCTTTGATAATGTGATAAGTGGCCCAAAAGGGGGTTGCAATAATAATGTCTAACTAATTACCTACTGTATAATAAAAAAAAAACCACCAAGAGGAACAGACACCTGCATAATGCAAGCCTTTGGAACAGATGTGCCCTTATTAATACGCATGAATTGCCTATTAAAACTCTGTGGTGACATAGAACATTTTCCACTTTACGAAGGATACCCTCCCTAACCTTCAGTTTCCATGTAATTATAAGCAAGAAGAATATAGAAATGGTGTGACTTTCCTCTTTTGTCCATTGTGCAGAAAAACATGTTTCCTTAGCCCTCTGAGATTTTAAAGTCGCAATTCTGCTTCTCCTGTCTTTTGTTGTTTTTTATGGAATATTTTTTTTCTGAAGATGTGACAGTAAGTATCATTCAATGGAAATATTTTTTCAGTAATGAAATTCAGTATTATAAATATCCTGTTCTGATTATTATGGATATAACAAGCAAGGGTGGTATGGAAGAGTTTTCTTACAAGTATCAAAATAGCAGTCACAGAACTGCACCACAATTAAAAGTGAGCTACTTGAAAATATACTTCAGGAGACAAACAACTCATACATTTATTAATTAGGATATTATTTTATATATTAATAGCCACTTCCTGACTCCAGCATGTTTCGCTACAGATAGGCTGTGAAGTTTCATTCTGTGTGAATGCACATACAATATTATACATGTAGCTGGTCCCATAAATTTTATTGGTATTACTCATATCTTTAAAATTAGGTTTATGCATGAGCAAAATAATTATTTAAAGCATTACAGATCTATCTCTCTCCCTGATAGACACTAATATTACATGCTAATATTAACCATGACTAAAAATTAAATATTTCCCATAGAAAAATATTTTAAAATCTCAGATTGAAAAAACAGTTTGGGGAAGAATGAGCAAAATGGAGGAAATCAAACACAAGAATCTGATATGAGTTCAGTGGGTATTTTTTTTTTGTTTGTTTGTTTGTTTGCTTGTTTTTTTTGCCCACGAACAACATAACTGAAACTGGAAATGAAAAAAGGGTTTGCCTGCCATTTGGCCCAGCTAATTCTGCATTCATATGTCTTTTTTCCCTTTTTGTAAAGGTGAAATTTGAATGAAGGAATACTTTGGACACTGCGCATTTTCTTTATTTATCTGAGGTACTCAAACACTAATGTAAAAATGGAGCTATCTTGAATGCCAGTCTTCCATGTTCAAAACTATGCTTATGAAACCCTTACAGCACATGTAGTACTGGGACGTTCATGTTTGTGGGTTTTTTTGTTGTTTTTTTTTTTTGTGGGGGGGTAAACTCTACTGAATGGGTTGATTGAATGAAAATGCAGAGTTTTAATCTTCCTTTTTTTGCAATATATTTCTGACTGTTGATGGACCTTGTTCAGTTTCCCCTGTACTGCAAAGGTTGGTGAAGAGTTGGGGCAGTTCACAGCAGTGGACCTGATAATATGCTCTATCTTCTAATTCCCATTCCATACAGCATGGTTAGAGCAGATGGACAGGAGGCCTGAAGATGGGCCCCAAGATATACAGCCGTGCAATATTAATAATCTTCCTTCAGGAGTAAATATTTCATCTTTCTAGGTGGAATAAAAACACTGAACTGTGACTAGCACTGAAATAATCTGCCTGCATCTAGGTAGAAGAAAAAGCCATGCCAAATGTGAGTTTTCCTCTAGCCCTGAAATGAAGCTTAGGGTAGGGTGATACCTACGCTTTCATTACCACTGTCCAGGTTTCCCTGCTTCTGGTTTTTTTTTATTGGGAGTACAGGAAAGCAAAGCCAGCTGGTAGTACTGAAAAAGGAAATCCCTGTTAGAGAAACATGGTAGAACTTTATTCGTGACAGACAGTGATGCCTTGAGTGAGAAGGGCTGTACTTGCTCAATACTATGCATCCAATCTTTCTCTGTTGTTAGAAACTTCGTGAAGCTTCAAATTTTCTGTAACGCAATCTAGTTTCACGTGTTTTGTTTTTTAATGCAATTTTACTTATTTCTTTCCAAGATTCATGATAAGCTGAATTCATTCAGCTACAAGATGATGATTAAGTTAGAGTGCATAAACAGAAAAAATTGACCACAGATGATTCCATTTGGGATAACAGGAGCCTTCCTTTCAGAACAGCGTGTTGTGCATTTCTGAAATATATTTGACAGCATCAGAGCACTACAGTGAATTCAAAAGATAGTTGAGGTTTAGATATTTTCCGTGTCTAAAATATTTTTATTGTGACAAGTAGTGATTAGATTAAAAAGGTCAAACTGAATGTTACATTATGCACTGTAGTAAATGTAGAGAGATGTTAAAAAGTATATTCATAGAGAGCATGTGTATATTCATTCAGTGAGAACAAATATATTCAAATATATACAAGAAATCTACTTCATCCAAGTCGTTCTGAACTAAAGTACTCACCATTAAAAAGCCTACAGTTGTTAATGCCTATCAGACAGTGGGAATGAGAATACCTCAACTTTGTTTTCCACTTGGGGTAAAAATATTCTATAACAACTGTAATAATAAATAAATAAAAAGAGGAATATATGGAGTTAGGGATCTTTTGAAGCAGGTCTCACAACTTGCTGTGTAGCTACTTGCACTTCAAGATTTTAAAAATTGGTAGTGTCTGCATGAAGATAACATGATAGCTGCTGCTACTCTGCCTGAGGGTCCTGCTAAAGGATGTTAAAGGGACAACACGTACAAGTGGGAGACTAAACTGAGCCCATTGTGATTTTTTATTTATTTATTTATTTTTTTACATAGTGAGATGTAGTTAAGACTTCATCTGCTTTCTTTCCCTGCTTAGCATCTGGTCTTATTATCAGAAGTAGCCTGCTTATGCTCAAGTATGTATAATCCATACCACAACAGGAGTTGTAAATTAATAAATTTGTGCGTGGTCTGCTGGTGGTGAACTCTAATTCAGATATTTATGTATTTACTTTTCTGTGGCTTATTCACTCTGTTCATTGCTATTGCCCTCAGGGACACATTTACTCTCAAGGATTTGTCGTCTGTCATCCAGAATTCATCATAATTTTGTTGTGCATTAGATTTGACACAACTGTGATGAATACTCAAGTTGCTGCTTACTATTCTGTGAATGCTGCTTAAATTTGTACAGTCTGTATTATCCTGGTGACGCATATAATTTTGATACCACTTTTTTTTAATCTAGAGGGCTGAATGTGTCCTGTCTTTGGTCTCTTGCCAACTGTAGTGAGCTTTGCTTTCCTGAATCACAAATGACCCTCAACAGAAAGCTAATATATGCAGTTGAGAACTCAGATGACCAGAGCAGTTCTATCCTTTCACATAGAGGTGGGATCAGGCTATTTTACATTAGAAGGTAACATGAACAAGTGCTGCTCTGAAAGTAATAATGCCTACTATTTTGCTTTACTGGCTGCTGATGTCAGAGGTGGATGTTGGTTGTAGAGGTTGGACATTCCCACCAAAATCCCATTATAATTTGTTGCCGTGAAACGGCTGATGGTAGAGGGGCAGTCTGAAAAAATGTATGATACAGAAGCACATATGATTTCCCTAAATACAGAAAAAAGGGTACCCATTCATCGATGCTTGCTAAATATATATGAAAACCAATGAGTGGATGTGAGCACAGTGAGGGGGTGGGTGGTGTGTTTCAGCAGTGGTGATAGTAATGTCAAGCCACGTTTCAGACAGCCATGTACAGCTGTAACAACATGAAATGAAGACTATCTCAATCAGCTCATCAGTATGAATCTGGATTATGACCATGAATCTGTGTACGGAGCTGAATATCAGCTTCAATGCATTGGAGATGATAGTGGCTGTGTAATATCATTCTGTACTAGTCTGTGCTAGGTTATCCACTTGTACGGGGAAAGAAAGCACACCATACACATTTGTCAGGAGCTATCGAACAAATATGAGTCTGATGGAGACAGCCATAGCCCTCAGTGGGTAAAGTGATGTGCACTGTCTTTTGGGATAGGAAACAGGTGATCCTTCTGGATTTCCTTGAACCTGGGCAAACGGTCAACTCGACTGCTATATTGTAAGATGAAGACTGCAACTCCCAGAGTCAGTCCAGAAAAGCTAATGTTTCATTTAAAACATGATAACACCAAGTCTTATATATATTTGAAGACCATGGATCTCACTGCTGGTCTTGGCTGGACTGTCCAACCACACCTATCATGTAGTCCAGATCTGGTGCCTTCTGAGTTCCATCTGTTTGGACCAATGAAAGAAATGCATGGAGAATGTTTTCCTAATAAAAAACGCTGTCATAGGAATTTTGAAAGAGCCTCCTCTACTACTTCTACTAGATTTTTACAAATGTGGAATGTAGACGTTTGTTTGTCACTGGTGACGTGTAGCTAATGGTGGTGACTATTTTGAAAAATAGTATTTTATAGCTGAGGATTTGCTCTATTAAATATTGTTATTGTGCCCTTTGTATCTGTTATAGTTCTCACAGAAATAAATAGGAGGCATTACTATTGGAGCAATTCACATCATCAATTCATCTAAGATCTTTATGATTCTAGAAGAATTTCTTTGGTCCAAACCATTTCAGCTGTGTGTTCCTTAAGTTGATACATCAGGGAGGTAGGACCTTCTTCCCTGAATTTGCTCCTGTTTCATAAGGAATAACATCAGAAAGTTAATTCATGTTACCATGTTACTGCTTCCTTGTCTGTAATGAGAATAATCTACCCTATATATATTCCTATACATAAGAAGACTTCTTGTTAAAAGGAGAACCTTTCTGCAAAATAAATAAGATAGATTACAGATCTCACGTGATGAGATCTGATAAGCCACACGTACAGCTACAGAAACAAAAATGTTTGTATGCAACAGAGTTCAGTATTCACTTTCACAGCATGGAAGAAGATATATGAATTTATTTCATACAAGTCAGTATTCTTTCTAAATTAGAGATGCCGTGCTCCTAGGTACAAGTACTCATTGAACACAGAATGTATCTGCAGCACTCATGCCACATATAAAATAGGACTGTGGAATCTTTTTGATGCAAATTGGAGAATGATTCCCTGTGTTCAGTGCTTCCCAAAAACAAGGAAATGTATGTTTATTATTTTATTTTTATTACATACAGTTAAAAAAGTTATGTTGTTTTAGTCATGTCTGTAAGAATTGAGTGCATTATAAAGTTGTTCTTGACTGTATCTTGTATAAGGAATAAGTTGGTTACTTTGTGGATCCTTCTCTTATTGTAATGATTTGTACCTAGACCTAGAAATATGGGATTAATCGTTGCCATAGTTGATTATATTGGACACATTGTTCAAAACAAAGATGACCGAATGAAAAGGTGTTATTCAGCTTAAGGGCACCATTGTTTCAACTGAATATGCAGCTCTTGAGGTGTTCCTAACATTTTACTCTTTGGGGTCAAAGCAATTAAGGCAATTCTCCATGGAACCAATGCATTTACGTGCCCTGTATTTTCAGTATAAAATGTAAAAATCTCTAGTGTCATCTTTTGCGTACTTACAAATACATTCTCCTTTCCTGAAGGTTTAGAATTAATGTATTGTTTGCATTTTATAGCAGTAATGTTAATATTCCATCATGTAGTTTTAGGCTGGCAAGGTCATTGTAAGGTATATCTAATGGCTGCTTATCTTTAAAGAAGGAAAGAGCAGAAGATTCTAGCCTGCTGCTAAATTCTGTGTTTTAGAGCAACAGTATCATAATGGTAATATGCTATTACAATCAAATGGGAGGATAATGTCTACTGACATGTTATCTTAATGAATTAATGTGAACTCTCCTTAATTAGATATCTATATCCAGATAATATTTCCAAATGAAAGTCATCCTATGTATTGCATGGCTTGGGTTCTGTAACTGAACACTGCATAAATTAGTGTCTGTTGCATAACAGATGTGATTAAAGATCACTGAAAAAGGAATTTTTCACATAATAAACTTGATCCTGTACCCCCATCTCAAATAAAATTATGGTTGTCTTGATGAGCAGTTGGTTTGCATACATTTTTAATAATTTTTATCAGTGTTTGAAAGAGGATAGTTGGCATTTCACTTGTAGAAGAAAATTGCACAGTGAAATGATGTTTCACTAGAATCTGTAAATCTGATAAAACTGTAAGATATGTAGTCTTCCTCTTCCATATTCTGTCTCTATTAAAACACTCCAAGAGTATAATAAGGGCAATAAAAATTAGAGCTTTTTAAAGCAAAGGTAGTGCAGTTGAGCTCATTGTGAGCTGTAGGTGTAACAGAAATTGTGCCTCAGTGTTTTAAGATGAGTCTTGATTTCCCTCTTCTGTGACAGAGCAACGGATACTAATCTATTTTCTTTATGAGGTTATTCTTCCAATGAATTAAGCGTAGCAGAGATACACATCTGACATGTGAGAAAGTGAAGCCTGCCATGTGAAAGAGTAATCAACAGAATAGTCTCACCTAAAGGGCTGGGTTGTCAACCCTGTGCACTCACTGACTAACCATCCTGGGCCCTGAAGCTACAATAGGAGAAATAGGGATAACTTCTCTCCAACACAGCACTGCACTGGCAGGTTGAGGCTGTGACCTCTGCTGCAGCCTGGGGGTAGCAATAGCTCTTGTTGCTTATGAGACCCCTGTTCAGAGGTAGAACTGGCTGCTGCTTTAGCCGTAGGGTAGCAATAAGTCCTGTGGCACTTGAGACCCTGAATCCCATGTAGAGAGAATACTTGGTGTAGCTGCAGGCATGAAGTCAGAAAATGTGCCCTTCCACCTTTTTAGCTTAAATCCTATCCTCATTCTTTGGAGTGGTGTAGTCAGGTCTTCTGTGCCTCATTCTGTACTATATGTGTGTCTGGGAATGCGTAAACATGCATGAATTCATCTAAAAGGAGTGTGAATAAAAACAATTTAATGCTAACTACTGGGATTACTAGCTTTGATTTCAAGTATATAATTAACTGCTTTGAAAGTTGAGCGGTAGGACTCCACACAACTGCAATAATTCAACAGCTAGTCACTTCATTAACTATTACAAGGCAGAATAGAATCCAGCCCCACTATAGATGTGTAGCTGGCAGGAGAGAAAGCAGCACTCTCTTCTTTTATACTTAGCCTTGAATAATATGGCTTCAGGAAGCTATGAAGTTGAATTGTAGCAGTCTAATTGATTAATAAAGAGGTTTTTTAGACAGTATGTTTTAAAACCACAAGATGCATTCATTTTAATATAGACGCTTGTGCATCAGAAGTCCTGTGTGGTATATATAATATTGGATGTAGGATGCAAAGCAGAAAAAGTTAGATGCTGAGGCCATAAAAGAAGTTACTGTGTTGTTGCAGCTTCAACTGGGAAGGCTATGAAAAAGCTATGTATTCTCACTTCCAAAATGCTGAAGAAAATAGGTAACGCTGTTCCTCACTCCTTCTATGCAAGAATCCCATAATAGCCGAGGCTGATCAAATTGTTGTGATATCTATTTCATAGTAATGGTACAATTCAATCTCCTTCTGTAATAAGAAGTTAATTCAGGCAGTCTCTTCAGCAAGGTTAAATCTTTATTCTCTTTTGTACACTGCTGCATTTTTGAATCTTCTTTTTGTTAGAGAAATATATTGGGTTCATTGTGGGCGATTGTATTGTGGGATATCACGTGCATAGCCTTCATCCAAGAAAAGCCTTTTTGAACTAATGAGAGGCAAGTCAAGCCTGTATGCTTGAATATTTGCAATGATCTCATAGACTAACTCACTTTTATTTGAAAGATTGTCAGCAAAATTAGCAGCACTGCGATTTGCTCTGTTTTTTCAAAGTTTCAGGCTCTCAAAACTAAGATCCTTTCTGTTCTGCCTAGGGCAATATACTCATAAGCTTGCTTCCTCAGCACAAATGTTCCCCTTCCCTGATCACAAAGTTGTGACATTTAATTCATGCTGTTTGAATGTATGTACTTAGCTGGTGTAATCAGTACCAATGGCTTTGCTTTCAGTGAAGCTGCAACAGCTAATATCTGACATTAGACTTTGATGAAAGAATGCAAGCTCTTCAGGAAGCATCACACCCTTTACACACTGATGTGAAGAGTTATGGAGAAGATTTGTTGCTCCACACTTCTGCATTTCATTTTGAAACAATAAATAGAAGGGCTAATTGAAGTGCTTATCTTATCTGAATTTGCACCAAGTTATAGTGGTTGTGAAAAAGACATTAAACTTCTTAAGATTTGCTCCAACTTTAAATATATATTCATAGACCTACAGCTTGAATATATGTTCTAGCAGGGACCTTGTAATGCACTTTCTCATGCCAAAAACTATTAATAATATTTTAGTATTCATTGACAAAAGCTAGCTAAAATGCAGGTACTTTTACTCTTTTTCTCTTCCAGTTCTATTTCTTGTTTCTCATTGTCCATCCCTCAAGTCATTTCCCGTCAACCAAGGAATAATTACATGTATGTTTTTGTTATCCGCTACTCAGTTTATGCATGTAGCTGTAAATTCAAAATGCTTGAGTAACCTATTTCAGCAAACCAAGTATGCACCACGTTGTTTTCTTGCTGAGTAGTATAGTTAGATGACAGGATCCAACTAGATTTTCCTTCATCTTTATTTTTCTTTTGGAACATCTTTAGAGCTGACTGAAGAAAAGGATAAATGGAATAAAACTAGCCAACGTCAGAGGATGTCCTACATCAACTTACTTTCCTAGGTGATTCGTACTGCCTGAAAAGATTAAAAATCTCATTAAAAGAGAGAAGGAGTGAGGTAAGTTTCTTTTGACGTTATCTTTCTACACATGGTGAACAACTATGTCATTTCTAAGGCTGTCAATATACTTGGCTTTGTGTCACATCATGCTCCAGTGAGTGTGTAATGAATCTTGCATTGTTACTACTGCATGTAACTTCCAATGTAGTTTTTACTTTATTTAGTGGATGCATTTTGAATACCAACTTAATCATACACTCATAAATAGGTTTATAAGGCAACCAAACTGTATTTAGGTTAAAGAATGGGTATCCTGGTATTTTACATTTGAAGCAGAGTAAGCAGGTGTCCTGTACCAAGTAAAGTTTGTAACGAACTACCTGGTATAGGGAACCTGCTTTGGCAGGGTTGGAGTCGATGATCTTTGGAGGTCCCTTCCAACCCCTATGATTCTGTGATTCTGTGAACTATAACTTTGCACTGCAACTGGTGCTTGCAATTCTATAGAAAAAGTAAAACTTTGCAACAAATTTTCCATACTCATGTTTATATTTTGATGTGACATCTCCTTTTGCAATTCATCGCCTTTGTAGCAAAAAAAAGAAAATTATGTATGTATGAATTCCATGAAATATGAACTTAGTAAAGTGAGACATGAGCTTTAAGATGCTGCTAGACTGAAGATATCTTACCTCTAAAATACGACATTATTGAATTGTTTCTAAATCTGGCAACATTCCACATATAGCTTGAAATATCTGGATTTATATTCCCAGTGTTTCTGAATTCCTTAACAGCTACAGTTCTAGTGAGAATATACTGAGATTTAATTTGCCTGTAAATCTCTTTTGTCCTATGCAAACATATGAGATTATTGAGAGTATTGCTTCTTTTAAAATACAAAAAGACACACTTTGCCTAGATTGTCTACGTAAAACCCCATGTGCAAAATACAAGTGAAATAGAGAAAATATGCCCCAGAATAATTGGAATAACTTTGAGTATGAGCAGTGTAAAAAAACGCATTGTAGCTATAAATAAGAGAAGGCAAGAGATCAAAGTCAGTGATCAGTTCATTCCACTGAAATCAAGGATGTGAGTAGGTAGATAATTTTGCCCAGATAATTTTCAGCACAAGTGAGGGTTTAGTAAAATCTGCACAGTGATGAGTGAGTGCTCTTCACTGAGAATTTTGTGTCAAGTTGCAAATAAGGATTTTGAATGGTAAATGTCAGCTTAGCAGAAGAGAAGACAATTCCCATCTGCCAGCTGATATCTTGATCCTTTGAAGGGCAATTCCTTTCCTATTTTCTACAAAGTCTGGAAGGAGTATATGTTGTATGCTTCTATACTATCAGCTTTTCAGTTTTGGTAATATAACTACTTTTATGCAGCAAGTGTAGTAAAGCTTATTTTCACATGTAGCTGATAGGGTATCTTTATGAAACGGAATTTGAATTTAGTTTTTGAGCCACACATTTATGAAGGAAAAAGGCTATCTGATATTCTTGTGTAAAACCTTCTGTTCTATGTATTAATTATTGTGATGAGTCAGATTCTGGGTGTGGGTAGGCATCCTTTGTGTGTCCATTTGTACACAAGTGCTGTTGTTTTAGTGTGAGAGAATGAGTATACTTGAGAGCAATAGTCAGCAGGGAGAAGGCAAGTGGAGCAACTGCTGTGGGAGTGGAGCACATCAGAGTACACCTTATTTAGCCCTATTTTCAGGTACACGGGAACACACTGATAAAAGCTGTGCAGAAGATATTTTGTAAAGCTAGGCTAGCAGGGAACAGACAGCCTGGACTTTAGGGTCTTGCATAATCTGTCCTGAAGAGCTGAGTGTAATCTGATAATGAGTGAGTGTAATCTGATAAAGAGAGAAGAGCTGCTTAGTATTTAGCTATGACAGTGTTTTGGTGTGAGCCATGCCTGCCGTTATAAATTCCCTGCATTCAGATCTGTACAACCATTCTTCCTTCAGTTTGTCTTTAGGATTGCACAGAAAACTGAGCCTGAAATTTGTGATGCAGAAAGAGCAGGTTGACTTGTTTAGCTAATCCCACACATTATGCTCCTCTGGGAGAGATTGATCTCTGTTAAATGGATTTGTTGTTCACCTTAGACTGAGTCTCTCTATTGAGTAGGCTTGAGTGGAAAATGCTCTAGAAAAACAAGCTGTAATGAAGAAAAATGACCCTGCATCTTTGCCTGCTTTCAGGTACTTTTCATTGCTCTCCGGCCTGGGTCTCACACTAGGCCAGCCCAACCATCCCTCTCTTGCTAGGGCCTCAGAAGAAGGGAAGCATCCTTTCATCAGTGCCATTTCTTTCTGTTTGGGTGATTACCCCACAGGGTAGTATACCAAGTGGAGTTGTCTCCAGGGTTGGGCAGGGACCGAGGCAGCTGACCTCACACTGGTCAGAGATGACTCCTGCTTTCCCAAGGAAAGGGCTTGCTGCCCTTACTTGCACTGTGTCTGTGGAGCTAATGGCATTGGGAGTCATTGCACAACTGGTTTATTCCTTTTCACCAGGAGCTGTCGTGGCTAGGATTGGCCTGAGGGAGCATGACTCATTGCACTCTATATCCTCCTGAAGGGAGGTTGTGACGAGGAGGGGCTTTGATCTCTTCTCCCAGGCAACAAACAGGACCCAAGGAAATGGCCATTTGTGCCAGGTTTAGATTAGGCATTAGGAAAAACCGTATCTCTCAGAGAGTGGTCAGTCACTGGAATGGCTGCCAGGGAGGTGGTAGAGTCGCCATCCCTGGCAGTGTTCAAGAGGGGTCTGGATGAGGAGCTGTGAGACATGGTTTAGTGCTTGTGGTAGCAATGGTAATGGGAGGACGGTATAACTGGATGATCTTGTAGGTGCTTTTCAACCTTGTGGTCTTATGATTCTATGACTAATATCATGGGGTGTCTTGCTCCAATTTATAGGAGAGAGAGGAAGTTGTTTTATTATCTATATACTCGGCGTGAGATTAAGAAACAACGGTTCAAATGTTGGTCCTACCAGTTTATTACAAATCTTAATTAGGGAAATGGAGAAGGGGAGGACGGACACTACTATGAATTAGCGTAATGGGGAAAGGAAGGAGGGCAATAGAAAAGATAGAAAAGAAGAAGCAAGGAGTCTGTATAGGAAGCAAGAGGGAGATAGTCACCATCATGGATCCAGCGAGGTTCATAGTTCAGTCTTTGATCTTCATTAGTGGTGGGTCGTCGGGCATTGTTCTGTTGACAGCGACATGGCAGACCACGGCAATGATGGTTTTTCAATGGTTTCAAAGTGGTCGAGTCAGCTCTCTTTTGAGTAACAGCTCAAACCCAAGGTGGCTCAGTCAGCTCTCCTTGGAGTGACAGCTTCTGGCTCGGGTTCCTCAGCAGGAAATTCCTTTGTTCTTATCTTCCCGGCCTTGCCAGCAGATAAGAGGGAGCAGGGAGGCACCAACTTAGCACACGAAAAACCTCAGGAAACAAGCTTTGAGCCAAAAAAAAAAAAAAAAACGAAGAAGGATTCTCAGATGGGGGTAGCCAAGACTTTAGAGAAATTCATATATAGAATTTATATGTAATTGTTGCAATCACGTTGGTTCATTTTGTGCTTATTTAAAATAGGTTTTTATATCTTTGTAGTAATATTTAAAGAAAGCTTATCTGAACTATTCAAAGAAGCAGATCTCACAATTGCGAAAGAAATGTCAGAAAATCCAGAAGCTAAGGTCTGTACAGGGGCAAGTTATTTGAAAAAGAGCCCGCCAGCCATTCCTGCTGAGTTGACAGGCAAGGAAAAGAAACTGGGATCCTGCTGAGCAGTGCTGTGCTGTCCATGCCCTCAGTGTCCGAGAAAGCTGCAGGCAGTGAGGTGAGGCAAAGTGGCATTGCCCAGCTGGGCTCAGTGGGACTGGGCAGCTCTGTACAGCTGTGCTTGTGAGGCCCATTTGCTTGCTGCTGAGAGCACTTCCAGAGATCATAAATAATAGCTACATAGCTGTTTACAAACTTCTGCATATTCTCTTCACCATCCATCCAAACTACTTAACCTCAACATGCGAAGCTAATGGGGAGTATACATTGCTACTCCTTTGCTTTAAAAAATTCCCTCTGATAGCTAATTGAGGCTGATTTATACATATCTTAACCATTATAATAAATTACAATGGTTACAGTTCTTAAAACAAAACACAAGGGAAACCTGCACAAAATAAGATGGTCAGTATTATAAAATCATCAGACTGGATATTTTTTCAATGTGTCCTAAAGAGGAACCTAAGATTTTATGAGGACTAGGACCTATAAGAGTTACCCTTTTTAACACAAGAACATACTTTGTCATCTGATTTATAATCCTGGTTCACATTTCCAGCCACTTGCACTATGTTAAATTGTTAAAATAGCTTTTAAAAGCTGTCTACAGTAGGATTTGAAAGTACCTTGTAATGGTCACAGGATCAAACAATTTCTACAGGAGTAAAACAGCAGAACAGTTGTGAGAGGGAGGAAGAATAGTTAAAAATGCCTGTAGATTTGTCTAGAAATGAAGTAATGGAGTACTTGTGTGTGTCTGTACATTCATCCTATTAATGAGGTGTAAAAATTGTGATACTTAAGAGGGGAAGGCAGGAAGTTTAGGAAAGAAATTTCTCCTATAAATCACACGGAGGGGTCTTTTTTGAATTGCGAAACTCCAAGGTTTATGGGTATACTGTAAGCACACAGAAAAACAGAAGAAATTGGAACCAGGATGTTAATAAGGTTTGATCGTGGAGGGAACAAAAAAAGAAGAGGAGAGAGAGAGAAGAGAAATATAATAATGTCTTGAATTTGAATAACATGTTAGCTAACAGCAATGGAAAGAAACATCAATTCAGAGGGAAAGAATGCAGCCAAAATTGCATTACTGAATATGAATCATAGAATAGCTAGAGAGCAAGCTACGTAAGGAAGTAGCAATGACAACAAAAGACTACACACTTTACAAGGATTCTACCATAGAATAACTTATCTATTTCTATAGTTTTTCTACCAGTGTAATGTAATTCAGATCTTTCAGAACAAAATAAATATCCAACTGGAAATTATGACATTTGAAAACAATTTTTTAATATGACTTTGGTTTTGCCATGAGCCTTGGCTACACTGATGCACACGCATATTCGCTTCACTTTCCTAGATCATCTATCATGTCAAGAAAAGATGTAAGGTTCGTATGGGACTGCCTTCTGTACATATATATTCTGTTTACATCTTTTTTGACTTTTCCATCAGAAGTAATTCTATAGCTTTGCAAAATTTTGCAGATTTGCAAAACATGCCCAAAATACTAAAGTGAGATGTTTGTCTTTTTCTTTTTATTCATATTTAATTTCTCCCCTATTTCTCATTACATAAGATTTCACTTTTCCTTCCTAACTTTTATCATGCTTATGGAGGCCATTTTGGTGCTGCTTTCAATCTATTTGATTGCTCTAGCTCAGCATGCCTTGTCATAGCTCTCACTAATATGTTCAGTGTTTTTTCCCTAAGACACAGCTTGTTTTTGTCAATCAGTTCATTTTTCCATTTTCATCTGTAGATTCTCTGCTGACTCCTGGTGCCTTACTTGATGCTATTACTCACCCAGTTACATTTCTTTCTGTAAAAGTGTCAGATTCTAGCCTGTTTTATACCTTTCATGCTGTTCATTTCCATGGTAAAATCACAAATTAGTTCTCTCAAAACAACAGCCATGGAATAATTAAAGTTTAATATTATCAAATCATTTCCTTTTTTCCAGTCCCTTGGCAAAAGGAATTGAAAGTTCTCATTGGAATTCCAAAATGTAAATTATACTGAAGTCGATAAATACAAGTACTTAATTACCTTTTAATTTCACAGAATAATTTAGTCTCAGACTTATCATTTACAAGGTTCTTAACCTGGTACCAATTATTTTTCATATAACCAACTGATAAGCATCCACTACAAATGACTCTTAAAGACCATCCACTGGTAGCTATGAGAGACTGAGGGAAGCTCCTCTGAAAGAACCCATGTTAAGTCAGGTGATTATTATAGGTTATATTTGTATTGATGAAAGTGTCTTTCCTGTTGGGTATCACTGAGACCAGGTCAGCAGTTCAGAGCTATCCACCCAGCATTGTGTATCCATAGCAGTGAATTAAATGGGGTAGGTACCCTTCTCACATGCTGGAACTGGATTATGGTGACTATTACACTGGCTAAGGTGACCCAGCCTGAGCTTGTGCAATCCTCAATGTGCAGTTTGCATAATGGTATACTCTAACGTTAGTTATATGATAATAATATAATAAGTAATATAATAATAATATTAGTAACACAAACATAATTGTTCACAGTGAGCATCTGTCTCAGATCTCCCCAAGGTTTCTTGCAAAATTAAGACAGTTCAGTAAATTAGTTTTAAAATTTTGAATATCTAAAATGATGTGAGTCTTTTGCTGTAAGCCATCAGCATAGTGTCTTTATGTTATTGCCACAGGTACAGAGTTGAACCTGCATGTGCCTCAAGGACAGCTGATCAGCTCATTTCAATACAGACTGGAAAAAATCCTAAAATGGATATAGCATAGCTAGGTCAGGGAACTGATGAGCAAACTGGGGAACTAAATTACTTTTCTGAGGAGCCACATCCATGAAGGTTTCAGGTCTGATGCCCAGCCTCTTGTCTGTACAAAGCTCTTGAACTTTGTTAGTTAAGCACCTTATTTAACAGGAAAGAAAACCTGTTTTAGGAAAAGGAGCATTTAATTGGCCAGGAACCAGGGCAAGTATATGTTCCAATTGTGCTTTCCCTTTGGTTGCTTAGGAAGTTCCAGACTGTTAGGCTAGCTAAGTGCAGCAACTGCAAGGTGGGCTTGCAGCAGGAGTAGGCCAGGGCTAAGGGCTGTGGTGCCACCAGGGCAGGGTGTCTGGCTGCTCTCTTGCATCCTGTGCTGCTTGGCAGTGGTGCTCACCAGCTTACGTGTAACTCACCTACTCCATTGCTTTCAGGGCTAAAAGCTCCGAGTCTGCAGCAGACTATCTACAGTCCAGGTGCCTGCAGAAGTGTCTAGCTCTGGGTGCGTGAGCAATCTTGTCTCAAAGAGTACTTTTCCTGCATTTGGAATAAGGCATTTGCTTGTGCCTGTGGCTGAAGGGTACCAGAATCCTGCTTCTGTAGTCACACCATGTTACATCTGTCTTTGATGCCTACTGTTATTTCCAGAGGAAGAGTTTGCAAACACTGGGCCAGATTCAAATATGTTTATTCATGCTAGGTATCATGAATGCTGCTTGCTCTGTCAGCATTTCCTTTCACTTGCACGGGGCTATTTGCAAAGCAGCTCTGCTTGATGTGAGTACCCACATCAGAGGCTGATAGCAATGCCTGTGAGACCATGCAAATCCCTGTCTGAGCCACTGAGCTCTGGCAGTGCTAAACCAGACTTAGTGTCAAGCTCCCTGCTACAAAGTGCAATGCATAATAATATTCACAGTACAAGACGCAAAGTATTACTTTCCAGCTTCACACCATTACTAGTAATTAAAGGATAATGGTAATCATTTGCCAGTTTATGGGACAATAATCTCCTTCCCAAAGGGAAAAAGCTCAAGACCAAGGGAAGCAAATAATTGGGAAGAAAAATAGGGAGGATATTGTTCTTAGTGCTATGAGACGAAATAGTCAACCCAGATGTTTCTGTATTTTCAGTTTAAAGGTAACAAACTACCTATTAGGAAGAAAAACATCCATCCTTCTGTTGATTTGCTTTTATCCTATTGTGCTTTCAGGACTGAATTAAGAAATTCTTTACCTGGAAGGTTTACAATCCTCTTTATTGAGGATAATACTTTAGAAAAAGTCTAGTTGTATCTGTGTAAAAAATGGACATTCAGCCTCTAAAACTGGAGCTACTGGAACAAAGTCAACAATGAAACTACTTTTCTTCATGCTGATGTAGGCATGGTTTTAACAACCCACAGACTTCTTCCTTAGTTTTCAAATTGCTTGTAGTTACTTTGTTATAGATAATAACATCATTTGGAAAGTAATGGTTTGAAGTAGTTAAGAGGGAATATACTGGAGTGCTTTGATGCTGTTACCTCTCACAACTAAGTGCTGTCTACCCAGAAGAGACACAAAAAAACTCAGAGACAAGTAGCAATCCAAAGCTAGTATTATTTAACGAAGAAATTAAGAGGGAAGGGAAAGAGGCCCTGAACAGAAGCCAAGCAAAATAAATAGTTATCTTGCCAAAGACATTCTCAGTGAAATGAAATTTAAGATAGTAATGGAAATCAGAGTCGTTCAATGGAAAAGATCTAGGAACATCTTCCTTTCCAGATGGGAAAGTCAAAGTGAAAATGAAGGTCACAAACTGAACTACGCATTTTAATTAGATCAGTTTCAGCAGTTATAGCATTCTTGTTCCATCCTTGTAGGAAAAACCAATGATCTTGCTCTCATCACTGAAGGCGTATATGAACCACCTTTCCTGCCTCTTCCCCCCCCCACCCCCCCACCCCCAAAAAATCCAAAACAACAACCACCAAAAAACCTACAAAAAAGGCCATTAAGAGCTTTGGCCTAAAAAGACACAGTGAGCTATTAAAAAGTAATCCCTGCTTGTGTAGTGACATGAGTTTGCCTAGGGTCCTGCTCCACATTTTTCGCTGTGTGCTCAACAGATTGAAGCATTACTTTCTCTCATATTTGCATATGCAAATGCTCTCTCGAGTCTACAGACGTATGCCAGTTTGTCTGTTACCCCTAAGAAATAGGTTGTAAGAAACAGAAAATTCCTCAGTCCACGTGCAAAGTGGAGTTCAGAATTTGTGAAATTAATGTTTGGATAGACAACAATACTTGGAGAAGTTACATATGAAACTGGGAAGAGTGCAAATGCACTTAGTTGTGAGCAGTAACAGCATCAAAAAAGTTCTAGTGGGAGAGAAATGAAGAAAACAGATTGGCTCTGTATCACGTCTGCCCCAAGCTGTTGCCCTCTGAAATACCTTATAGTCGGAATGAATAAACAGTTGGGATGAAGGAGGGACAGGGGATAAAACAAACAGGTCTTCTTCCCTTCCAGACTTCCAGGCTATCCAAATTGAAAGATGTTTGAGTGCTTAGTAGATGAAGAGAAATATCTGAAGTGGAAAAGTCTTTGTTCACATGGCCAGAACTACAAGGGGAAAGCCTGGGTAAAAACACTGATTTAGCTTCCAAGTCATACCCTTGCAACAAATCACTAGATTTCAAACCTTATCTTTATTATCCAAAGTTGTTCATAAATATATTAACCTTAAAAAAATAAAAATAAAAAAAGTCTGCATCCAACATGACTAGGGAATCCTTTTGGCGTCTGTGAGATGAAACAGCTCAGGCTTCCTCAGCAACATCATCCCAGCAGCTGCAGAGGCCAGTGCAAAATTTAGATTAAGTAAGTAACTACTGGATTATTCCATCTTGTTTCTCAAATGCTCCCTATCTTTTTATGTTGCATTAATCCACCTATAAAATCCCAGCTATGTACAGGGAATGGGGTTGGGTCCCAAATATGCAACTGTGGGCACATTTTCTTGCAAGAAATGTGCTGGCAATGAGGATTTGATTATTTTTACTCTTACTGCAATTATAAGGTCTAAATATTCAGCCTTCTTATTGTTCCTTTCCAGTCATTGTATTCTGAATACTTGTGATATCAGGAGAGACAGATACAGAAAATGCAGCCTCATGTAATCTATCCCCCATTCAGTTCATGCTATAGTAAATATTCAGGCAGAGTCAATTATAGAAGTAGAAGGGAAAGAATTAAAACCTAATGAAAGTTAATCAAAGAGAAGAACTTCCTTCAGGCTCCCCATGCATGTCTGTAGTTTGTCTGTCATTTATAATGCTGCAGCCTCTGGTTCATAGTCAAGCTGTAATTCTTCCAGTTAATGTATCCAATTAACCCCACTAATGAGCTAATCAACAGTGTAAAATCTGTGTAAAATCACTGAGGGTGTATGATGAATGGGAAATGCACTGAACTCTCCTGGTATAAAAAGTGCTTTATTGCACTTGTTAAAGTGGCACTGTCTTCTCCCTCTCTAAAGGGTAATTTATCACTAGGGTCTGTAACAGTGCCATACCCTGATAAGGGAGAGGTGGCAATAAAGCCATCATAAAATGATTACTCAGGAATGCAGAGCAATTAAAGTGTCTCTGCATATCAAGCTCATAGACTAGAAAGCAAAAGTGGTATTTTTTGGTGTAGGATGTTGATAAAGGACAAGCCATTGCTTGAAGGTGATCCACAGCTTTAGAAGCAAATACCTTTCTAATATAAATATTTCAGTTTAGAAGTAAATAATCTACTGAACCATTGCTGGTAGTGACCTGGAAACTATTTGCAACTTGATACTGTCTTTTTTCAATATGAGAAATATTTGCTGCAACAATAATCTTACAAATTTGAGTTAAATGGTTTGAATAGTAATCCTTATCCCAAATAAGTATTGCAAAAGCTGGCTGAGACAAAAGAATCATATAAAACTACTTTTTCTTTCCTGCCATGTTTTTTCAATATCCTTACGATTTTTCTTGTAGCATCTCTCTTTGTTGAGAGACATGTTACAGAAAAGTAACACAGGTGACAAAAGAAAGGAAGGAAAGTAAACTGAAAAGCTGACATGACAAAAAGTTGATAAGCAACAGATAATAAATATTGAATAAGTCCTCTTAACTTCTGGAAAACAAAACAATACTGAGTATAGTGATAAGACAAACTGTCACAGGAGTTTGGGAAATTATTTAAATGGAAATATGTAAGTTGGAGCCAGCTATCAGAAAGTTTTATAGATAATGAATTTTGTGCTTACCTTCTGCAAGGAATGGATTTTGTGGATGGCTAGAGATCCAAACTGTTCAACAAATAAAGCTTAAATTATTAAATTTCCCATGTAACCAGAAAACTTCTCTTCCATGAATTTAAAAAAAAAAAAAAAAAAAAAAAAAAAGAAGAAAGAAGAAGCAATAGTATCAGGGGTTGTCTGGATTGTTGATGGATACATACAAGACCTACTTGTTCTTTATATTACAGGAACAAGAAAAGACTGCAATCCCAATAATTCCATTTTAGAGTTTAGAGTCCAAATGAGCCATTTTCAAAAGAATTTTAAAAAGCAGTGTTTGTCAAAGGATTCCACCAAACTGCAGGGCATTTTGTCTTGTGGTCTAAGTGCTGAGTCTTTGCTAGAGAGGTAGTTTTATTCACTACTTTTTTTTTTTATCTCACTATTACAATTCTTCTGACAAAATAAGAGATTTAGAGAAAGAGTTGCCTAGAACGTGGCTGTACTCTGTTGGTTTGATTGTGTTTCAGGATGTGAGGACATGCACTAAACTTAACTCTATAGGACAGTTGTGTCCTCCTACCTTTTTCCCACACTTTTTATCTTGTCTTACCTTCAAAAGGAGGAAAGGCAATAGAGTGAGGAGACAAAGAAACCGTGCAGCTGCATTGGCAAGACTGGGCATTATGCATCACCAATTTGGAGCACCCCATGGATACTCCACCCCACTGGAATGGCGGGGAGAGGAGCTCAGGAGTAGAACAGATATGGGGACTTGAGTAAGTCAGGGGAGAACCTGATTGCCTATGGTGGTTCAGAATTAGAAAAGAAGACACACAAAAGTTGGGTGGGACATCATGAGAATGGGAGCTTGCAGAGAATGTGGGGGGAACGAAAATGGGAGCTGGCCCTGAGGGCAACAAGCTGCAGGAAGGATGGGATGTCTGGAAAGCAAAATGAAGCTGTCAGTTCTGAAGAGCATTGGTAAAGAACAGGTGTAGTAATAAGAAATTGTTATAGGGTGAGAGAGAACTTAAATGGAGAGGAATATCATAGTTTTCAAGGCAATTATTATTTTTTTTTCTACAGAGACATTTACAGAATAACAGGGACCTGAATCTTCCAATTTCCCTATTGGTTCACCTTCTCCCTGCCTCAAAATTTGCTGGTAGAGTTATCTAATTTTCTGTAATTCTCAGTCTTTGTGTTGTGTTATTGGTATGCTATTTATCAAGAAAAATATCAAGAGAAGTTATCAAGAAAAACATTGTATGTACATAATTTCATTTATCTGACTGGCACATAGAAGTGAGAGAATTTCATCTGCAGATTAGTTCTGCAAATGAACCATTGTGAACTATTAGTAGTAGTAGTGCTACTGGGTTTCAAGCAGTGGATCACTACAGTGACTCAACACAGTTCTCATTTCTTTATAATTTTCTGGTCTGCAGACTCAGAAAGTAAAATGCTTTTACTTACTTAGTTCCCATTTAGAAAATTTAGGTGCAACTCCACGGGAAGGAAATAGAAAGGAAGACATGCATTCTGCTGCCTGTGGGGCAAGTGATGTACACTCACTTTGGATAAGCAGATGCCAGCACTGCCACTGAGCCTATGGCTGGTGCTGTTCTGTGCTTTCACTCCATCAGATGGATAAGATGCTCCAGGAAAAGACTATCTGTTGTTTTTGTTTTGTTTCTTTTCTGAGTTAGTTGTTTAAGCCAAGCTTTCTCCTCATTCTTGTTCTTTGTGTGGCATAAGAAACTGGTACACAGAGGCTGAGGAATAATCTGCCCGTGGCAAGGTGAGAGTAGGATGCTGCCTTTCAGCATCAGTGCCAACTTGTTCTTTCTTAGCAATGGATGCCAAACAGCCAATACATATGCCTGAAGCAAGCTACATCCAGAACATTACCTCTGCAAAACTGTAATGTAAAAAATTGCTGTCAGGCACTAGTCATACAGGAATGGTTTCACAGATACTACAGTGTGTTTTATACCTAGCTTAAAAAATAACACGGCATTGCATCTGCCTACCTGAGAAAATGCTTGCTCACTGAAAGAAAAACAACAAATATCAGTCTGCATTGGGGGGTTTCAAATCAAATGAACAAAATGATCTTTTTTTTTCTTTCTTTTTTCCAATGAACAGAAAACTGCAGAAAGACTGTGTACATACGTAATGTATTTACAGTCAGGTAAATTCAGCCTGGATTTATGTCTAGCAGTAAATAAACCACTTCCTTGCAAAGTTGTCTCAGACATCAGACAAACATAAACGTAAAAATATTTTCTTAAAGTTCTCTTTTACCTACAGTTACAGTGAGAACCATATTTGTATGCTTGACGATAGGAAATGTCATATTGATAGATGAGTTCTAAGTCTCCCTCTTCCTGCATTGGAGAACCAATTCTGCTTTCCCCTCAACTCAGCTGAATTGAATGGCATTGCATTGACATAAATGAGAGCAGAAGGGCAGAATGGGAGTGCCTTTCGTAATCAACAAAATAATATAATACAAAGCTGAATTTTCTATATTGGTCAGAATCAATTAAGATGGAATGTTCTGCTACTGGAAGTATGATGTTTGCAAACCCCTGTGCAGAGTCTATATTCACTTTCCTTTCTGGAAAGTTTGAGTTTTTACCAGAACATTTATATGAATTGCATTCTACTGAGTAGAAATAGTACTCTTATTCATATTTTATGAAGTAGCCATTTTGGAGGTATTCTGTATTTTTGTACAAGTTTCAAGTATATTTTCCACTATATATTTAACTCCTTTACATCCACAGATCTTATCTTAGATAATACTTTGAATATTGCAAATAATGGGGCAGCAAAATTGCTGCAGGTTTACCTGTTGATACTGGAGATTATCCATATTTCAGGCTCAGCAGTACACAGATATACACTGATTAGTATAAATGTTACCAACTATAATTTTCCTGTCTCCTTGTGTCCACCTATTTCTTGTCTGAGCTCTTTGTGCAGTCCACCAGAAGCATTAAATTGGTATGCTGGCAGTATCTCACATCCACCTACTACCCTTTTTTGTAGGGGAAAATAACTACACATTAGACTCAGTGTAGACCAGCAGTACTCAGGTATCCGAGCTTAGTATCCATACTAGAAAATCTGCCATTCCAGCATTCCTAAATTTCAAGAATCGGTACCTGGACTGAATCTATTTATTTTCAACATGTGGATTTTTTTTTTGAATCAAGCATTTGGAATTAGCCCAGTGTGATGTAAGTTACTAAAAGGAAAGATACTGTGAAATCCTTCTTACTTTTGGGTTGTTTCTGCATTCCATTTGAGAGTTATCCCAAAACTGACCATGCTTCATTGGCATTTGACTGGAAACAAAAATTTGACAGCTAATTCTTCCTTTGATACTATTTATAATTTTGACAAATTAGGGACATACTTTTACAAAATGACTATTAAAGCCTTTCACCAGGAATTGTATTAAAGTAAAACATTGCTTCTTTAGCCATTTCCTTTGATTTAGCTCAAAACACAAAGATGCCTGAAGTTCTTTTATGACCTAGACCATTAAAGAACCATAGGTCAGACTCCACGTTATGTTCCCAGTATTCCTGCATGGTTCAAGTTCAAGCTTACTCTAGGACTTTGGCTAGCACAATAAGGAGCTAATTAGAATATGTGTTTATTCTAGAAACAGGTCAGTGTGTAGTTGCAGGAAATTTTTCTTTCCCTTCAACTCATTATAAGCTGATACGCAGAGCCAAACTTGTAGAGAAGGTAAGAAGTGCAAAATTATATGCGAGTTATTAGTAATTTCTAATAGGAAGAAAAGGCCTGACAAAAACAGTAAATTAAATGACTGTAATAATCACAAATAGATACATCACTTGGGATTTATTTCAGCACATCTGTGATACTCTGTAATGGGAGAACCAACTTTTAACTCAGCAAGAAGGCGTGTGCTTCCTCATTAATAGTATTTCCTCTTGACTTTAAATTCCTTCATATTCATACAGTGATGTCAATATTACACTGGTAGCACTGCTTTTTATTATAAAAATGCTTGACTAAACCCACCCATTGAACCACAGTTCCCAAAGCGTAAAACAGATTATGTCTATTCTCAGACCTTTATCTATTCGTCTTTTTCTTACTGAATTTCAAGAAGGCATAATGGCAAATTACAAATCCTGTTGTAATAGCAAAAGGGTATCTGAAGAAAAACAAAAGAAAAGAATAACATGTTACAGTATGCACAAAAAGCGTGGAAAACTGTTTGAAGATCTAATCACACTAGACTTATCTGCCTGCTAGAAGTTTTAATTCTGCTTTGATCTCATTGTCTTTTTTACAGCTGATTTTCAGATTATAGTATCTGTTTTCATGTGCATATATTCTCAGAACAGTGCTGCCTAACTGTTGTTTGACAAAGCAAGATTGTGTAGATAAGATTGACAACAGATTTGAATATTTTAAAGAAAAGAATTTTATTATCTACAGCTAACTTTTCTCAGGATCCCACACAGATTTTTAAAAGGACTGGGTGGGTGAATGTGTGTGTGTGATGCACAAATACTCCAAACCTGAATATAAAGGATAGCCTTTTCTCTAAGAAGAATGATACATAAATACCAAAAAAAAGAGACTAGATAAGGGCCATTACTGTAACTAAGGAGTCAAGATCTGAGAGGAAACTGGAATGAATAGTTATAGAAGAAGACTTAAGAAAGGTTGTGACTAGAAACATTTGAATGAATCTGTACGAAAGTATGATTATTAAAAGCTCTATGCTTGAAACAACATGAAAAAGGAAGTGTGCAAAGTACTTGTGTTGTTATATATCAAATTTCATCATAAGCCAGCTTAGGTTTATATACAGGTATGAAAGAATGAGCTACCTTACTAGCTATAGAGAAACTGTTCCAAGGCACGTGGCTCTAGGCAGCCCTGGTTGTGTAGGGGATTGGACCAGGTGACTGCCAGAGGATCCTGCCAAGCTCAGCCCTTCTGTAATCCTGTGAAGTCATAGTTTAGTGCCAGATCTTGTGAAGAAGGAGGAACTAGCAAGCAGCTTGGTCTTTCAAAACCATGTGAAATGATGCACGCATTTTCCTTTAGGTATAACTGATTTAACAGATCCTGATTTCCATAATGCAAGAAAATGATTTGTAAACACAGTGATTCCTACTGCTAAAGAAAACACAATACAAACTCTGAGTTTCACTAATCTTCAAACAAAATGGAAAGAATCTCAAAAATTATACAATGTTTCTATAATATGTGTACAGAACATGCAAGTTTCTTTGACTTGCATCTTTCCTGAGAACAGTTGTATTTACTGCCTAGAAAGAGCCAGTAATATTTATCTCTGTAGCCCACAGTGGATTCTGTAAAACAGATGCTTGTAACATGTTTGGGGGTTTTTTTTGGTATAATGATTAGTATAAAAAAGAACATTCTCAATTTGATTATGTACCTGTTCAGAATTTACAGAGATATGTGATAGTAATCTTTGTAGAAGGAATCATAATAAATATGTACATATATATATGAGAGCTAACAATGCAGTAGGGATTGTATCAACGTGTAGGCAGGGTATTGTTTCTGCCCACAGCAGCTTTGCATATAACTTGTTCTTGTTCTGACACAGTTTCTCCCTTCCTTTTGGTTCCCCTTCCTCATTTTCTAGGATGATGGGCCACAGATCTCCACCAGAGAAACAGTGCACTGGCCAGCATCAGTGATTTTTAGGCCTTTTTCAGTCTGCAGGAAGACTTTGGTGATGCAAGGCATCCGCTTACAGGCATTTTAATTCTTAATTACTATGGCTTTTTCTAGGAAAATAAGCGTTTTCATAGAAAAATGCCCAGGAACTGTAGACAAGCTAATGGCACTATTGACATAATTCATAAACAGAATAGTTGATTACCTGTTGCAGAACTAAGCCAATGAATATTTATAGTTCCTTTGGTATGGAGCTGGCATATTTCAGCTAATTAACTCTTCTGCTTAGGTGATGCATATGCACACTTTATATGATACCAAGGTAGATTTAATTGAGATTTGACAGATAATACCACAGACAGTTTGCAAACAAACAATGTAGACTGCTGTCATTTCCATAAATGAAAGTATGACTTAATAGAAACCTGAACAAAAATTGTCATCCTGTTTCAGAGAGGCCTAAAATTCACTTTCATATGACATGTTTCAGTTAGAGAAAGACTAGGGAGAAATATCTGTTTTGAGGTAACATTACTTATTTCGAAAGAAGAGGCAAGTTTCTGCTCCTCGGAGTGTTCCTAAATTTTGTTGCTATTGATGTTGCCCTCTTTACTGAACATATTTGAGAATAATGTTCAGCCTTTGAATTAAAGTTTTAAGATATCATTTTCCTTTGCAAATCTTGCATGCAAGCCAAGGTAAACTAAAGATCTGAAATTGAGTGTTTTTCTCAAGTAGTTTCTTTTTTAGCTTCCTGTCATCTGTTGCTGGGAGCACACATAGGTGTTGGTAAGGATCAGAGCCTGATGTAATGTCCTGGTCCCAGTGTTGCTGACAATGGAGACTTGGATACCTAGCAGCATGCACTGAGATTGGTTTTGAGGTCACACTCACGTGTCCTTTCAAGAGCTTTGCTACTTTGCCTCAGTACCAGTATGCTATGCTTTGCTATGATCCATGCCTAGATTTTGGTTCACTGAAAAGTCTGGACACAGCTGAGGTGTCTACTGAGGAGACCATGAGGAGCTTTTGTGGTCTGAATATAGAGGTACTCCAATATTCAGTCAGAAGAAATAGATAGTGATGTGCTAATCTATTTCCATGGAGCTCTTTCCTGCTGTCTCTTGTCTGCCAGAAAAAGAATATATTTCATTCCTCCCATAGCTGAAGGATCAAAATTTCAGTTCAGTGCCACAGTGTCATCGCATCAGTTGGGCACATCAATCCATTTGCTGCTACTGATTTATTGTTCTCTGCCTATCAAAATGATAACATACTCATTTGCAGCCTTAAATTACATGTCCCTCTTTCTTCTGTTCTTTACTTCACCCTATAACCTTATCCAGCAAAAAGGCATTTTCCCATGCATTTCCTCAATGTCTGTATATGTGAAAGAGAATTATGCAAGTCCACCATCTGCAAAAGCACCTTTAGTTCTAATCAACTCCTGACTCTATTGAATCCCATCCATTTCTCTGACCCACGATGCTAACACTTTCTGTAATAATGCTATCTAAGTCTGGAGCGTGGGTGATTTTAGAGTTGGTTATGAAAAAGAAGCTTTTTAATTGAAGTCAGTATTTTGGACCCACTCAGTGTTACGCGGGGCTGGAATCCATCTGGAGAAATCACCCAGATGAAGATTTAAGGGAATAAATTTTATTGCCTCAGTATGTAGTGGGAAAATGTTTCCATGCTGTAAGACATCCGCAGGAATACTTGTATCAGTCCAGATATGTTGCTGAAAAACAAGTCACAGTGCCTATAAAAAAAAACACCCCATCCCATGCTCTGCACCAGGTTGATGTACAGTTTCATCAATGTTAGACACTGTATTCAAGTATGTGGTTCTCTTAATTCAAGTAAACATGTCAGCCTAATTCAATCTTGAGCACTTTGCTGAAACCTACCTAGATGCATCACCTAAGGAATTTGTGGCTTTACTTATAATGCAAATGATGAAGTTCTGAGTCTTATTAAATTATATTTCCAATCTCAGCCATTAAAATTTTGCTCAATTTGATGAAAATCAATTCTATTGTTCATGTTATAAAATTGCATTATTTCTGTGCGTACCTTCTAGTCTGCTCTGAAGCACATTTAAGTCTATGAAGCTCTAAGATAATATTACCACCTGTTATAACCCTGACCAGTATAGGAGTTTTTATGTTCTTGGTATAATTTATCAAATAAAGAATATCAGGTGAAACTTCAACTCTTTAAAAAATTAGGTCTGAAATGAACTACACATTCATTTTATTTTTCATGAAAGTAACAGAAGGATTGTTCATGTTCTGCTTCAATAATTTCTCATGAAATGCATTTAAAAAATGATGAGTCTTTTTCCTCTTCATTCTTGTTCTTTTTTTTTTCTGTCTTTGAAGCTCTAAAAAAACCCCTAATTCCATAATGAAATATTCTCTGTAAACTAAAGAAGTTGAAGCTAATTATATCTTACCTATATGGTGGTTTTACCATAAATGCCTGGCTATTATGTCATAACTGCCAATCAGATCATTTAATATATAAATCTTGTTTAATAATGACATTCAGTGGATTTTGAAATAGCAGTATATCAAAAGTATTTGGAAAATAATCTAATTTTTAGATGCTATAGCTGTATCAGTCCTCTTTTTCTGTTGTCAACACGCTTCAGGGATCAAAAGTAATTTAGTATTTAAGAGGATGCTGCTCAGAATTTTTCGAGAAATTGAGTTTAGCATAGGATTTGGCATGAAGTGTTTTCCTTGCCTTCTGGTAGTAATAGGTGTCAGTGACACCAGGGAGAATCTTCTGATGGGCTTTTAACATTTATTTACATTTTTTCCCTTAGGGTAGTAAAAAAAAAAAAAAAAAAAAAGCTGCAATTTATTATTTTTTGTTTTCTAAATGAGGACTATAGCCCTAGGTTTATGCTGCATGCATACCAGCAAAGGCATCCCGGTTCAGGGGAAATGACAAGAAGATGTATCCATAGATGTGTAATTCCTACTTCAATGAAGTGTTCTATGAGCAATCTGAATACCCATTTTACTTCTGAGCCTTTGAGCCTCATGAGATGAGTTTTGTACTTATATAATGCCTTGTCTTTAATTATTGTAAGCACCAAAATTATCAGGTAGCAGTACCATAATGATCTTAGGCATTTTCAACACTGAGATTAAAGAAATAATGAATTTGAGTGTGGCATGACAATATAAGAATTTTAATGATGTTTCTGTATCGATAAAGCTACATATTTATAGTAATGAAACCGTTCAACAGGTAACACTGCATCTCTCCAACACCTTACAATTATTTGGGCTAGCATTGGCTTTTAGCAATATGATTCTCAAACACAGATTTTTATACAGACCAAGGCACAATCCACTTTTGTCTAGTTCAATCTGTCTCACGGGAGGCCCCCTGACCTGCTTGCCTGGAAAACTGAGAAAATAAAAACTCACTTGATCGTCTTGTGACCCAGAGTCAGAAATCAAATTGCAGTATCACTCAGTAGTGCTAACGTTCACTTTCAAGAAGCCATGTATTTTAAAGGCTCTGTCCTAAGTCTCTCTTAGAACGTGAGACCAGAGAGTAGTAACTCATAAATAAAACAAATAAGGTTACTTGTACGCTGCCACTCCAAATTAATGAAGATGCCTTATGGTGTTGTTTCAGCTTTAGTTTTCCCTTATGTGGTCAGGTAGTAACTTCGCAGAAGTCATTGGCATTACAGGAAAAGGAAATAGACACACACAGGAAGAGAATTATACAGCGTACTTATTGAGTACTGTGTTTTCTATTTGCATTACAGGCAAACAGTGAATACAGTGACTACTGTCAGGTCATCTGCAATGTTCTTATTTGGTTTTCACCTATTCTGTGTAATGAGAATGAAGTATGAATTTTTTAGCTTGCTAATAAAAATATTCCTTTTGTGGTAATTAGGGTTTATTGAAACATACTGCCATACTGGTAGTGTGTCCACTCATCAAGTCAGCTTGATCTGAAGCCCCATCTGCCCACAAAAGAAGAGCTAGAAATATTTTCCCATGCTCCCTGTGGGAGCACTAACGCCAGTTGGTAGATCTGTTCCAGAATAAACTGCAGTGTTTTTCTTTTTTTCCTGTAGGATTTAAATGTCAGATTCCCATCCTCTTGATTTTATGGAGGTAAACACATTCCACAGTAGGAATTAGTAAAACTATTTACAAAGCAAAAGAATAACATGTATAAGGATGTCAGATTCTAACCATCTAGCACCAAATACTTAAAAGTGAGGTCAACATGAAATTCTATTTTGCCTTCAAGTGGCTATTTTTCTGTAACCTTCTTGAAAGATGTTACATGCTAGAAACAAAAAAGTAAATAAAACAGGAAAAGTCATTAAGTTGCATTATAATTGCTTTTAACATTAATAGCATTCCCTGGATCTGAAACCACCACTGTTATTTAAAGCTTGACCTCTTTCATCTGGCAATAACTTATCCCCTCGAGTTAGAAGGTAACACGGTCAATTATACTTCAGAACTGTTTTTACAGGAGTCTTGGCCTTTCTAATACAGATTCAAGGAAGTTGATGATGTTTACCTTAATTTACTTTTGCATTAGTGAGACAAGTGACTGCATATAGAATGTTTAAATCAAAGATGAGAAAAGAATGTGTTTCTTGATCTACTAAATAAGCTTCTAGGACATTCTTCTTAACACTCTTTACTTATTTGAGTGCCACTTGCATTTGAGTGCCACTTTTCTAATCATTACTGTTTCAGCATTTTGTCATAATTGATCTGGAAGTGCTAAAGTCCTTTTTTCTGCATGTTGTAGACAATGTCATTGAATATGTAGATGTGTGTGTGTTTAATGTCCAGTAAAAAATAATGTTTGATATTAATTGAAGATTGAAATGTTGTGCAAGGCTACGGAAAACTGAAATATTTGCCGTGGGGGAGATGTTAAAAGGGAGATGGAAAAACTTATCAGGAAGTTGAGTTCAGATCTCATGAGAAGATCCATCTCTTGTGTTTTCTACTAAATGCTAGGATATTCATTTCGGTGTCTGTATCGATGTGAGAAAGACTAACATATTAGGGATAGTTAAAGCCAATCATTAAATACTAGATCTGGATGATGGATTTGAAATAAGCAAACTAATAGAATGTTGTTTTCATCACAGATATGCATGATGGGCAGACTTTACTGTTTGTGCTAGAAATTATTTATATATTAATTCTTGACTTCTTTATTGTAACTATTAGCTTGTACTCAATGTTAAAACTGAAAGCACAACTTAATATCTATCATACCTCCCTGCATTAAGTTCACCGCTCCACTTTCGCAGAACAGTGTGATGTGAAAATACTAGTAAAAAACTTTTCTGCACAGTGTCCTCAAAATGTTAGTGTATCTTCCATGCTTCATTGCCCCAACCTCTGCAGGTGAAGTTTAGGCCTTTCTGTGACAAATTCCCTAAACTGATCATCAGGTTTAAAACTTCAAGAAAAGTGCCCAAAAGCTGAAATGAATATTACAGGTCACTTGAGAGTCACAGGTTAACTTCTGAGTGCGGTGAGCTATAGGAAAAGATCACTGGTTTCTCAGCCACACAGAAAAATGATCACATCTTTTTTTTATGAAAAAAGGCTTCTGTGAATTCATACAAGCAACGATATATTTGTGTTCACTTATCAACAGTGTATTTCACTTCTTCCCTGGGTAAAAAACACACAGAAAAAAAACCTATGCAGTGAATTTGGGTACTAACTAAATCAATCCTGTGTGTGCACTGTGAATATGGGAAAGCAGTGCATTCATGCTGCATTAAGTACAGTTAAGTCCTTGTGATTTAAGTCCTACAATACATGTTATAGAAGGAGCTGATAGAAACCTCTCCTTGCAGACTGGTATGACTATTTGAAATATGACAAGAAGACTTTCACTAACTCTCAACCGTGTTTCCTACCTTTTTCCACTTATCTGGGACTTTTCCTGTTGTTCCCCACAGGATGAAATGTGGGACATTGTTACTCAGAGTTACTTTCTATGAAAGAACCCAGAAATCTCTTTTCCTCTTCTGTTCTGCAGCACAGGCTCAGGAGAGCTTCTTGCTCAAGGCTGTGGGAACTACGCGGTGGCTATTTCTCAGTTTCTTTTTTGTTAAAAAATTAGATCTCTGAGCACCTTCTTTCTCTGTACCCTATTAAAAGCCTACAACTCTTGATGCAGAGTAAGAAAGTTATTGTCCAAACATAAGGCAGCAATAGGCAATGCCTGGTTTGCATATGCCTCCTTTATATAAAAGCTTAAGAGCAGATAACAGTCCATGAAACTACACACAGTAGCTAGGTGACCTTAGCAACCTCACTCTTGCAAGTTATGATCATACAGTTGCTGAGGCATTGCTGAGTAGTAGTTGCCTGTAGGCTTGGTTCTGCAGGTGGAGACGGGAACACTTCACTTTTCCAGTCACCTGTGGGATCACGGATGGATCCCAGAAAGTGGGAAGGAAAGCTTCTTGTCTTTCTGATAATCTTCAAAAAGGCAAGATGTGTGTGCGAAGCAGCCAGGGCTCAATTGAGATAGCAAAGATAATTTACCATTGGTAGAAGAAGAGAGGATTTTCATGAGAAATGGAAAATGCTGTGGGAGACATCTAAGTGGGAGTACAGAAGTGTTTTCTTTTTGCAAATTCATGTTCTAGTTGGTAGAAGATATTAGGCTTCAAATGGTGACTAAAAAGGCAAGATCCAACAGAAGTAGAACATTTTTAGAAGGCTTCTTTAGAAAGTTGAAGCAACAGGCAACCTTCACATATAGTCACTTTTTGCTTCTGAGGACAGTAGTTTTCAAAGCTATTAAACTCAGCTGTATCCCAGGACATCGAAAATAAACACTAGGCTTTGAAACTTTTGAAAGATTTTTATTTTTTTTATATAAAAAATCTTGTCTCCTACTCCTGAAGAGGGTAAAAGGGTTTCCAGGAAATTTCGTCACCAGCCAAGCTTTAAAAAAAAAATCCAGTCTCCCTCAGAGTTGGACTGCTTTTCCACTTGGTTTTAGAGTTATTTCAACCATGATTAAGATTTCCAATTATATTATAGCAGGAAGGATAAAGCACATCAGTGAAAGCAGAACCAAACTGCAAAGCAACCTGAGGGCAATAAAGAAACCACTCCACAGGGAATGAGGAGCATATTTGCTATTAAAATATAAGCTGTTATGAACTGACTTTCAGTTCTGCTTCTCAGAGAAAAATGCACATTCCTCTCCTCCTTTTAATCTGGAAGGAACTGAGACACTAAGCATTGAAATGACTTAGGAAGAGGACAAAGGCAGTGAAATGAATCAAAGACTTGGAGCATAAAGAGATGACATTTGGCATGGACAACTTTCAGAAATATGTTGGAAGGCAATACTCAGCAGTGAAGACAGAGGATATTTCTAATTTGCTTTAATTTTTTGACTGCAACAAAATTGATCATTTCAATATTACAAAAATATTTTGTTTTCATTTTGATTTCTGTAGTACAAGAATAGGATTTAAAAAATGTTTGATGGGAGTGTAATGACATTCTTTACTCAGAAAAAAAAACTTCTGTATGACACTTTGACATTAAAATCCCCCCTTTTTTTTTCTCTCTGAAATAATGGTCAGCAAAATCATTGGTTCAACAAAGTATATTTAGTTTTGTCAGAACCATATTTTCCAACAGAAAATGGTTCACTTAAATTTTTTTCTGACCAGCTCAATTTCAAAGCCATATATCCAGACTACCCTTCTGTTAATGCAGAATTGTCCCCTGCAGTATATTTTACCAGTGCTTTGTCCAGTCTTGCTATAAATGTCTCAGGCAATGAGACTCCCATTGAAAGATTACTCCATAGCCTAATAGATCTGTCAGAAAGATTTTCCTGAAACACAGACTATATTTTCCTTGTCTTAATTTGGGATGTCGCGGAGAAGCTCATGAAATGCAAGTGTAGTAAATCACTTGAACCAGATGGTATTCATCAGGGGGTTCTGAAAGAAATAAGGTGCGAAACAGGGAAGATACTGGTAATAAATCATTAAAAATAGCAGCTGTTCCCTTTAAAAAGGAAAATCCAGCCTAATGCCTATACTTAGTATAAAAGTTATTATACTGTTTTAACTGAATAACAGAGCAAGTTGAAGAACTGTAGCCTGATGGGCTTAATCTCAGCTTTGAGAAAATCTACTAACAATCTGAGTAGAATCCAAGTATTAAATGATTATGATTTTAGAGCAAACTGTGGTATCTCCCACAGGGATAAATAATGGCTCTCTAATCTGAGAAAAATCTTTGGAAGAAAAACACCCTTGATTGTTTTGGAAGTTCCTGTCCAGATAAACTTAAAATTGAATAGTTTTAGCTTTCCTCAGTTGTTAAAAGGCTTAGAAAAGGTAAATGAGTCTCCAAAAGAGGGGCTTACTAAGGTGGAATTTGATATTGTTAAACTGGGTGCTATGAATGAAGCCTCCTAATGCTAGCAGAAGGTAACTTGTGGGAAGGGAGTAGGGAAGACATTTATCACATAAGTATCCTATGCCTTGGTAGTTGTCTGTTATTATATGATTTTTAATTTTTTTTTAAATATGATGCATTTACATTCAAATAGGCAAGGTGAAGGAAACGCACCTTGGAAATGAAGTGAAAAAACAAGCCAAGATTTTTTATGGTCCCTAGGTCTGGTGGCAAGCCCTGCATTTTCCATGGGCTCTGAAAGAATCCTTTATCTCAACCAGCAACTGTATAAAATTTGATGCATCCTGCTCTACTTCGGGTAAATTTTCTATCAGCCAAATTTAAATAACAAACAAACCTCTCCCCATGAAGTCTGTGTGAATTATATCTCTTAGGAAGCTGAAAACATAGCACAAGAAGGGCATATTTCTGTTTTCTTAAGTAGGAGGTAATTATATTACAAAGCAGGAGCAAGAAAAATTGGTATTTCCATATAGAGATGAATAATTACACTTGTTGTTATTCAGATCTTATCTCCAGTTGCTAGAAATTTAGCAGGTATTCCTGGGGCCTGAACCACCTGTTGAGAAAACTTCACTGATCAGTGTTGCATGAGCAAGTCACAGGAACAAAATTGAAAGTAGAGAGAATAGAAAAAATGTCACAAAAGGAGGAGCACACACTGCAAAAATAAAAAAAAAAAAAAAAAAAAAGAATGCTAATCACTTTAAAGTAATTATTCATCTGGCTCCTTTGGGAAAGGAAAGATAGATATTTCCTTTCCACTATGTTACCATGTTGCCTACGTGACCCTTTTGGATTACCTCCCTTTAGGTCTTATTCTTGTTGTCTCTCTCTACCCTGTCCTTGCCAGGCTCACACCAGGAGAACCAGGCAACAAGGGTATCTTCACAACCTCACTCCTAACACTAGTTTTGTCTATATTGGCATTCCCCACAAAGTCCTGGCTCGTACTGATGACATTTCTCTTCTACATTTGAGTCCAGAGTCCAAACTCTTACAGACAGTACAGTGGAGTCCCTGTGATGTATCCAAAGGGCTGGTTTATTCTTACTGAAATGTTTGGAGAAGAAGGAAGTCTTAGAAGGAAGTCTAGTAGATACTGAATACACCCAAAGCTTTCCTCAAACAGTCCTGAAAGGGTGCCCCTATAGCCAGCACTGGCACTGTTTCTACAACAGGAATTTGAACTGTGGTTGTTTTGACTTCAAAAACTGTCAGCTGAGGGAGTGGATAACTCTACCTGGTCAAGCATTGCTACTAATATCTTTTTTTACAGTCACATAATCTTAACTTGAATCTAGAAGCTCTTCTCATTATAAAGTCTGAAATTTACGATTTTTTTTTTTTTTTTTTACGAAATGCTCACTGAAAATCAGTCTCTTACTGCTTCCCTCTGGCTGAAGAAATCCCTATTTCATGACTAGGTTGGTGTAGCACTGCTGTATTTTACACCTGCCTGCGCTTCATGGAGTATGATATCTACCAAGTCTCAGACAGACATATAGGTGAGACTCTGCCCCTTTATCACGCTGGTTTAAGATTACTCCATAAAGCAGCAGTCTTAGGCAACCAGCTGAGACACTCTTCCCACATCCAGCTGACACACAAATGCAAATCTCTTTAAGTAAAAAATCCAATTTCCGGGCTACTGTCCACACAAATCTGAGTGTGTTCTGCCTGGAGTTAATAGTATTAGCATGGAAATCCATGTGCAAGGGAACTAAACAGGGTAAAGAAGAGAGTGTGTTATATCTTCCATTTCTGTGATTTCTTCATGAGAACAGAAAAATAAAACAAGATAAGCAAAGACTTCAGTCACTTGACAAATTTAAAAATTCATGTGACTTACCTGAAGCAGGTGTGCTCTGCAGGGTCTTCATGCAGTCATTATGTCTTGGTTGCCCTATGTGAGATATGCACAGCAGTGCTCCTTAGGCCTCTCACCCTCTGGTTTCTCTTCAGACTGCAGTAGTAAGGCTGAAGCCTCTGAAGGAAGAAACCAAGGTTCATGACTATTTTCAGAACTGCAAAGTGCACCCCTGAACGTGCTTGCTTACAAAAATACAACTATTTTGATCTGGTTTAATCCTTATTCTTCTCAAATTGTCCTTTCAGTTTTAGAATCTATGACCTTCAGCGGAATTTGTTTAATATGCAATGGGCTCCCAGTCAAGCCTCTAAGTCAAAAGTATTCCTTCTAATTTAAAGTTACATTTGGAATACTATGAAATCACCCCAAAACCCGGAGAGCAGCTGATAAATCATAATTTCTTAAAAGATAATTTTTTTGCTTTTATTTTCATTCCTCTCTCTTTGTGGTCTGCATGTTTACAGAGTTGTTCTTTTACTGTGAGTGCTGCATAAGCCTTTCCTTTGCGTTGCTCTAGGAACTCAGGCTTTTAATAAGAGTTGGAGATAGTCAACGCTTGTCATAAAATAGCTTTTGTTTCTGCTAAAATAGCTTCTGTTTCTTTTTTTGGCATTAATTATGCTCTGCTTCTCAGAGATGCTAGTCAGAATTTCTGTCAAGTTTTCATGGAAAGCAATATATATATGAAACATCTGGTAGTCATTTTTTTGGAGCATAGCTCTTCCTAGTGACTAGACATGTGGTAGTCTGTTGAACATTGCATATGGTCATGATGTCAATTTTAATTTTGGAGTAAATTGTTCTTGTTGGGTTGAGTCACTGCCTTAGTAGTTAGCATAATTTTACTGTGCTTCTTTGCTGATATGCTACCACCCTCATGCAAAGCCTTCTTGGCTTTGTTAAGTGTCTCTTTGAAGATTGCTCCCAGAGGTGTGCCATTGTTTCTTTCCAGGGAAGGAAATACTGTCTTACCGTCATTAGCTTGGAGAACCGTGGTAATGAGGTCCCACTGTGGTGTGGCTTGCCCCCACTTTGCTCAATATAGAGCAGGGTCTCAGTGCTGAAATTCTTCAGACTTAACTTACAATATGCAAATATGGTGAAGACGTCACAATTGTCAAAAACACCAAAGAAATCTTTGGTTAGGAAAGAAAGATAAAGACTTCCAATATAGGGATTATATCATGTGAAAGGAAAACACTGCGCTTTTTCTCCCCTTTTTGTAGATAAAACATTAGTGGATAAAATAGGAGATCATATTCCTCTTTTGAAAAACTTCCTACTTAGTGATTTGAAGAAAAATCAATGTGACATTTGAATATACTTTGAAGTTCTTTCACAGCTTGAAACTTCACAACTTTTTGTCTCTCCCTTTTTTTATCAACCGTATTCATTACATTTCCATATAAAGCAGCCTACTTGTTAAATACCATATCCCTTTCTCTTGTTCCTTTCCTCTTGCTCTCTCGCTTTTTTCCATTTTCTCCCTCCTGTCCCTTTGCTCTCCATGAAGATTGAACACTTTCTCTCAAAGGTAGCAACACACCATTCAATTAAAGCTGCAGCCTTTGTAAGGACAGATAATAACTTTGATCGCTGCATTTGTATAATTAAGGGACAGGCCTATGGTTTAAAGGGGCTCCTTATTTGCCTTTGAAACAGCAAGAGCGTGATGAGTTTTCTTCGGCACCGGCGCAGTAGGCAAGTCCTGCTCTCCTTTGGTGTCACATCTATCTGCATCCCCCAGCCCGCTCGTCCCCTGTCCCAGGGACAATGAGGAGGCGGCCCCCCTGCTGGCTGCAGATGGAGTGAAGCAGAGCGATAAGGAGAGCTGCCTTTCTCCCCTGCCTCAGATCAGCGGATGGGGAGCTCTTCTTCACAGGCAGCCCAAATGTAAGCCGTTTAAACAAGCGTGCAGGAAATATTGGGGTAATTACCAAGCACAGGGAGGGGGTCTCCAGCTATCAGCGGCATTGAGAATGGATTCTGAAATTCGCTTGGCAGATTAATTGATCCTTTTTCTGCAGCCCGTCTTTTGAAATAATTTGCACAGCAGCTCCTAGCTCAAAGTTGGGAGACAAAAGTGTGCAGAGGAGAGGCATTCTCACTAGCAGCCATGCGCATTTGCCAGCGTCCATATCTGACTTTTCTTCTTTGCCAAAGCATTAAGAATTTCAGTAGTAATTCATGCTTGGTAAATTTGTTTTCTGTAATAAGATCAAACCCACAAAGAGAGAATAAAAAGCAGCACTGCTCCTGCTTCCTTATCACCAGTGATGCTGGCTAAGTGCTGTGATCACAGGAAGCTGCTCCCAGGCTCCCGCTCCTGCTATTTAATTCAGTTTACTTAGAAGTGAGTTTGCTCCAGTTTTCATTCTTGGTGCTGCACCACCAGGACAGGTGGGCAGCTTGGTAGAGCAGTGATGGCCAGCGGGCCTCCACAGGGTGTGGGCTGGTTGCTTGTTGCTGGCAGGCTGCTCAGTTGGAACAGCAGCCAAGTGCCAGGCCTGCTGCCTTCCCTCCCCTCCCCACCATGCTCCCTCTTCCCAGCTGGCAAAGGAGGGGAGCGAGCAGCAAAGCCCTCGATGCTTCACCGGCTCCTTGCACCTGCCCGGTGCAGGCCAGCTGGCAGAGAGATGTGGCTCTTGGTGCATTTGCAGCAGTACTTCTGCATCCACCTCCTTTAGGTGCATTTGGGCACCAGCATGCAGTTTGTGCTCGAAGCGAAGAAATGTGGGAGCGTGTAAGTGCTGTACTGTTTCATTTTCCTGGCTGACTGACTTTACTCACTCATTTAGGGAAAATAAAACGGCATTCTGTGATTTAGATGTTGCCCTGCAGAGAGGATTTCAAAACCCTTTATTAGCAGTGTCCTAGTGACTTGAAATAAAGCAGCGTCCTGATTTAGTTTTGAATACCTCTGTTTGCGCAGAATGCTCTGATAGCTTGGCACTGGCTGTCAGGGCACCTATCAATTCAGACTGCATTTAGTCAGCACACAAAGTAAATTGCTCTCCTGCTAAAAAGCAGTGAACAGAGCAATTAAAATCTATTTCTATTATGATTTTCAGCCTCTTCAAACAATAGAGGAAATACACTGTAGAAGATCTCTTGCAGCCAAAAGCTGAAAGTCACTATTCCTTTTCCCTGTCTCCATCTTTTCCTTTATTTTCCCGTATTAGTTGTACATCTGTGAGTGTCATACCCCTCACTCCCAAAGCACCATGAGCCAGATTTCTGCAATTAAATGGCAAATATTTGCATGAGGGAAATTGTATGCTGATGATAGGTGAGTTCAGAAAACAAACGATGCACATATTTCACAGCCAGGCAGATGACTCTTCTGCCACTGATGTCTGCACCTCTCTTTTGCAGGCACATATATGGATATCTGTCTATGGACAGATATATATATATATATGGATATCTATTTATGGAAAGTCTGTGAGTGTAAAATGACTGTTTGCATAGTCATGATCATACCATAAGGCCCTGACTTGTACAAAATCCTGTAAGTCTCTCATCTCCTGTTGGATAAAGTTTTTAATACTTTGATACTTTGCTTACAGTGTAAGCAAACTAAGAAATGTTCAGAGATTATTTCTACTACATGCTTGTACATCTTCATATTTCTGTCCTGTAAAACAGTGAGAAACACTGAGAGAGGGTCTCTTGTAGATATCTTCATGTGTTTAGACCCATAGCTCTTGTATTCCTTCAGTCTCAAATGGAGTACAGATGATGAGGAATTTCAAATCTCGTTTGGCTCTCCTGAATTTCACCTGCCTTTACTCTCCGCTGCAGTACAGAAGGATCCAGCTTATCTCTGTCCATCTGAACTCCCTTTATTATCCAGCCATTATCCTTATTTCTTAGGGACTGCTGTGTCCACGGAGCTAGAGATAACAAGGTTAGGGCAACAAAACTGGTGAGGGGTCTGGAGCACAAGTCTTATGAGGAGCAGCTGAGGGAGCTGGGATTGTTCAGTCTGGAGAAGAGAAGGCTCAGGGGAGACCTCACTGCACTCTACAACCTCCTGAAGGGAGGTTGTGGTGAAGAGGGGTTTGGCCTCTTCTTCTAGGCAACGAGCAGGACACGGGGTAATGGCCACAAGTTGTATCAGAGGACGTTTAGATTAGACATAAGGAATAACTTTTTCTCTCAGAGAGTGGTCAGGCACTGAAATGGCTGCCCAGGGAGGTGGTGGAGTCACCGTCCCTGGCAGTGTTCAAGAGGTGTCTGGATGACATGCTGCGTGATATGGTTTAGTGCTAGTAGTGGCAACAGTGATGAGGAGATGGTTGGACTAGATGATCTTGTAGGTCATTTCCAACCTTGTGATTCTATGATTCTATGATCTATGATAAGGTATCTTCTTTTCTACCTTCCTTTGGCCATAATTTGGTGACCAATAGGAAACAAAAGCAGGTATCAGCCCATACAGAGGGCTGAGGACCTCTCAAACACTGAAGCTTACTTAGGAGGTAAAAGCATAGAACATGACTCCCTATGGCAGCCACAGACTGGAAGAGTACTGAGAAAGGCCCTTAAATAAACTAGCCTGGTTGCGTATTATTTTAAATCCACTTGTCAGTTACTGTGAAAATGACCGCTTGCAGGGACACACGTCCTTAGCAGAAAGGGGGCTGTGGTATTACTGAGCTGAGGGCTTTGGGTACACCCGTACTGACAGCATTGCACTCATGGGAGCCTTTTGTTTTGAAAAGAGCACAATGTAGCTGCAGCTTGAACTTTGTCATAACTTATGTGAAAATAATATCCTACTGTAAATGTGTGTAGGATAAAGGAAACCTCTACAACACCCACTCTTGAAATTAATCTATAATTTCTGAAATTTACCCATTCTGAAGAGAAGAAATAAGGTTTGAAAGCACTCCAAAGAACCATGTTGATACCACAGCTGCTGTTTTTAATACCCCACTGTGCAGGGTAGCATCCTGAAAGAGACTAAAAGCCTCTGTCCATCTATTCATGCCAGATCCAAAGCAGGTGGCTGTTAGAGCTGTCTTTTTCCTGTTGCCAGGAATTCTTTTGGGGTCCATCATGGATCCAAGGGCTATCTCCAGTGGGACTTTTACCAATTGCTTGCTCTATTTATATTTAGCTAATTAAGTGATAATCCTAAAGTATCAGGGCACATGTGAAATAACAATTGTTACTCACACGGTACAAACTGAGCAAATGATTGGTTTATTTATTTATGCGGAACGGTAGCATGTCTGCCTTTCCATAGACTGTAAAAATGCCAATCAAAAGTTGCTCAGTTCATCCTGGGAGGCAGTTCTGCTGGCAACACTCATTACAGACAGGAGTTTTTCCCATAGGTAAAAACTGTGCTCAAATTTCAAGAGAGTCAGATACAACAAAAATCAGCGGTCCAGCCTCAATTGTGACAAATGCCAGTAATTTTTATGTTCTCTATCTAAACAAGCATTGGAAGGGCCATAACTCCTGATAATGAAAGAGATTCAAAGATGAGTGGGACAGCACTGATATCTCAGCCACTTTGGAGTTGCAAGTCTTTCGGTATCTCTTGATGGACTTATCTCCAACTTGTTGTGTGATCAGGGAGAACTGATCAATCTACTGTACATGAACTTGTCTTGCTATGATAGTGCCTGCATGGAAAATGTGGTTTGTGGTGCTCAGGTCTTTTATACTGTTAGGCCTGCATAAATAAGATCTGATTCTTAGTACTTTTTGAGTGAGCAAAGCAAGTGTAAAATATTCCAGAGAGCTGATTGGACACACATAGCTAATATTTTTTGACTTTTTAATATAAACAACAGTGCTCTAAATTTGCAGGGTTTTAATTTTTAGGAACCCTTTATTTATCTATAATCTCTGATTCATTCCCAGGATTAAATAAAAAGGATTACAAGATTCTCAGTGTGGGTACTAGGGAAATCACCAGCTCAGTGTGATACAAAAGGCTGTTTTTTTCTAGAAAGGCAGTATAGTGCAGCCACTTGGCATGTAGATAACCTGTTATCCCTCTGTTTTTTATTCTGTGCTGTCCTTGCTTAAAATGAGGATGACTGAGGAGAAATATCTCAGAGGTCTATTAAAACATGAGGAGCAAATAAAGGATAAATGAGGACAAGATGTTCACTGAGTCTTCCAGTACAAGAATTACAGGGCACTAAACTGAGTGGTCAGATGGCAGATTCAAAACAAAATTTCACATTGGTCTAAGGGACAACTGCACAAGCTCATTGGAGAGAGATTTGTCAAGGGTAATTAAATACAAAGGCTCTGCATCACAGAGAGCATAGCCTACAATAATAATATCATTGCATGCTTCTCTGTTCTTAAACTATTCTCCAGGCACTTAGTGTTGGCCGCTATCCGAAATAGGATCCTGCACCAGATAAACTTTTTGTCTGACCCAACATAGTAGTTCATGTGCTGAGTCTTTTTTGTTTTATCCCTTTCTCATGTTTTCTTTTAAGAGTTCCCAAGTGGAGTTGTCAGGATATTTTGGAGGAGTGCACTTGCAGGAAAAATAGCTCTTTTAGCAATGTGGTGAGCTTTAGTTTTTAATTATGAATTATTGTAATTCCTTTGATTCATATTTTAATATAAATACATTAGTATTTTAATAAACACAAAGAGGAGAATACTTCTTCTGTTTCAGTGCATGATGGATTTAAATTGGAGATCTAGCTTTTAAAAAAGTAGAGATAAGGACATAAAGCCACTTAATTATATTGTTTTCCCTAGTTCTTTTCCCATTTATTTCTAAATAATTTATCAGTTGAAGTTACTCAGTGTGAAAGCTGAAGGCAACTTTTCTCAAGCCTATGAGGACAACCATCTGTTATTGTAATTGCTTTAGATAAACTGACAGAAAATATCTGATCCTATATGCAGGCAGCTATTTTAAAGCTAATAGCCATCTTAGGAAAAAGAAGACAAGTACATGCAAATTGAATGAGGGAGCTGAGCATGACCAAGTCTCTCAGTCGTTTACATGGGATATTTAGCTCGTTGAAAGGTCAGGAGGGCTCCAACTATATTTTGCAACTGATTTTGCATGATGGGCTCCTCAGCTAACAAGTAGTGCAGGAGTTTAGGGGAGAAAAAATACATCAGACTTCCTTTTGACATAATAAGGTTAAAGAAAAATACAAAAATGAGTTTTTATGTCATCAAAGATTTTGAAATAAAAAGAGGAAAAGAAGAAAAAGATGAGGGAAGTAATAAAAAAGCGAAAGAAATCAATTTAGCAATCAGCAAAAAAAAACAACAATAAAACAACAATAGCAGCAACAAAAATGGCAGTTTAGCAAGGGGATGTTTTTCCATTTCAAGTTAGATTTTAAAAAGTGATGCATATCTTTCAGATCTGTTGTTGGTCATTTTTTTTCCATTATTGTAGCCTGTGCCTCTTGAATCATGCAGCGCAAACCAGTTACATGAGATTCAGTAGCTTGTTTAAAAGGGCACTCTCATCTTTGTGGACTTCTTGCAGTGACTCATACGAAAAAGCTGAGGTTTTTGACAGGTCTCTTGAACAGAAGGCCTGCCCCTTTTTATAATGACTAGTCCTTTTGCCCTCATTTGTATCTGAAAGCTGTGGTTCAACCTGCTCCTCTCTGCCCTCACCCCTGCTTCTTCTTGGGTCACCTCCAGTTTCAGTTTCAAGCCTCCATGGCAGATGTTTCAGGTAAGCACTGCCTTCCTCTGTACTGATGATGGCTTTCTGCAGGAAAAAAAAAAAAAAGGAAAAAAAAAAAAAAAGGTCACAATTATTTAGAAGGTATTTCCCCATTACTAATTAATGTAGTTACCTTAAGGATGATTTTTAACAGAACATTTTTAGGAGAAGTCACGTCATCAGCAGTGTCTTTAAATTACTTTATTAGGTCAAAGTATTTGATGTGGAAGCTGTACTCTTGCATTCTTCATGCTTGCAAACTGCAGACCATATTGCCTCAAAATAGAGAGATACAGACAGGGCAGGCATCACTTAAAACTCCAGCCAGCAGGGAAGCCCAAAAGCCCTTGCTGGGTATCATCTTACTTCCAGAGAAGTCCCACTGAATTTTTCTATTGGAAAAAATGGACAGTACATCCTCTCGCATGGACAGTACGTTCTTCCAGTGTTTTTCCAGCAGGAAGATTTCACAAAAGTGGAGTTGGAGATGTAACAAAACATCCTTCTCTTGAGAGCTTAAATTTAATAAATCATTTTGTGTCTGTGACCACTTACTTGAAATACATATTTTCAGAGATCCTATTAACACCTGGTTTAAACAGACAAAAATAATGAATGCTGCATAAGGAAACAGGAAAGCAAGGACAGCAGAAAGCTAACCAATTCTATCCTCAAAACTCCTGGTCTTGTATTTGCAGCTGAAAATTCTCTGTGAAACTGGACCTTCAGGTCTGCATCATTTTGCCATCTCTCACTCAAAAGAAGTCAAAACAATTCAGCTTTTCTTTACCTGCAGCACTAAAACCTAGAGATGCATCACCCCTGAGATGTCATAAAACATTCTTCTGCTTTATGAAAACTACTTTATTTTTAAATGGACGTGACAGAAGAAGTATCAGCTACATGCTTTCTTTGACTGTAAATGGCATCAGGCACCCAGGGAAGAAAGCAAAACCAAGCTGTTAAAAACAGATAGGGAAGCAGTAGTTAGCTGCTCCCACAAGACAAGTAAAGTTTGCTGAACCAAGAGGTGCAATGTTAGGCTCGAGTCTTTTCACTTCTTGTTCTTTATCTGACCTGCCTCCTGCTTTCGTGGCTCATCTAACCCCTGCCTTTTCTGTGGGCTGTCCCTTGAAGTGAAAAATGTGATGGCCCTGCAGTCCCTGAGCCTCTGCCATATATTTGGCCATACACACCATGACACCTCCTTTGGTCAAGTAATAGGCAAATCAAGCTTGGAAGGTATGCATTTATGGCCTTCAAAACTTTCCAAGTGAATACTGGAGATCTTATGTAAAAATAAGTAAAAGATTATTAAGCAGACTGAAAAATAAATCCCTTTCATTCTATCAGCACCATCAAGTACTTAAATCAGTTGGGATCCTGATGTGCTGCTAATGAGGTTAGTCTGCCTAGTTTATATTTTTTATTCACATCTCTCATCTTTACATAAAGTTGATAATTCCCTAATCAATAGTGAATTACACCACACTGTACTTGTCAGAAAGTTGCACATACCTTGAGATAATACTACATGAAAATAATGGTGTATTCTCTGTTTTGAGGAGAAAATAGTGTGTGCCAGACTAATAAATTATGAACAGAAACAGAAATGCCTGAACAACTGTGTCTTAGAAAGCACAGTATTACATCTACGTACAAGTAAAAGGGAGTTAGTATGTGCTCATTTTAGGATTTAAATAGACTCTCGAAGATAACCCACAGCAGCTGCAGTTCAGCAAAGATAGTTTCATTGCAGAGAATAGACATTTCCATAGTTATTGTCTATTAAGGGTTGTAAAAATAGATTTTCATTATGCATAAAGCCATTCCGAATGCCACCATGTATGAGGTAAAAGATCAAAGGGAGAGAGTTTAACATGCTGGCAGCATATCTTAGATTCCCTCTAGTGGCTGATCTTCCAGAATTTAATAAATTACTATTGCCAGTAGCTAATATAAATACTGTCCTTCATTTAGCTCAAGTGGTAGTGTTCAAGCCATGCAGGTGATACCAACAGGGAATCATGATAAGGGATGGAAAGAGGCTGAGGGGGAAATGTTGTGCATTAGCAGAGTACTGCATCCAGAAAGGAGACTTCTGAGAAAGGTGTAGGCTGCAATCTACCAGCAGTGGCTTGATATAACAGATTAATGGCTCTTATCCTAGAGAAGACTCAATGCAGAGATGGTCCGAGGGCTTCCATGCGTCATGACAACAGTCAGTCAGACAACAGCAGTGAACTTCAGTAAATTTGGTTGGCAAATTCTCCTAAGAAGGATTTCAAACACAAAGTAGAGACCTGAAATTTTTTAGGGGAGAAACCACAAAATGCCAAATAATTTTCTCTCTGAAGATAGAAGCTTTTGTAAAAGACCAGAATGCAGTACCAGGATGTTTTGAGTGACGGGAAAATCAAGGAGAAATCGTAAGTAGAAAAAGGATGCTGCTTATAAGAATACATTGATATGCATGGACAAGACCAGAAAGACTAAGAAAAACATTTCATTACAAACAGAGATTGTAATGAAATACAATCAGCAATATCAACATTTCTATAAATATTTTTTCTTTTATAGGAAGTAGAAGAAAGTACAACTGTCTAATGGAGACAGGAGTAGAAACATTCAGTTTTAGTGTTATTTTTTTTTTCATTTTGCAATGAAATAGTGGTTGCTTCTCTAATGCCACTAACAGCAGTTAGTGAGAGGACAAGAACTCTGACCAAATAGTCAAAGATCAGGTCAAATAATTCTTAAATACTTTTTGGGCACTCCAATCCTTAGGTTTGCTGGAATATGCCCTTTGAGTGTTATGGGAACTGAAATGAGCCATTACTACTTGAAAAAATAGGTGAATTTGAGAAGTCTGCAGGAGAACAGATATATTGCTTACCTTTAAAAAGAAGGGAAAGAGAAAGAGAGAATCATAGAATGGCTTAGGTTGAAGAAAATTGGATCTTCTAGTTTCAATCCCCCTGTCATGGTCAGGTTTTCCAGTCACTAGATCAGGATTCCAAGGGCCCCATCCAACCTGGCCTTGGGTGCTCCCAGAGATGGGGCATCCACAACTTCTCTGGGCAGCCTGTTCCAGTGCTTCACCACCTTCTGAATAAAAAATTTCTTCCTAGCATCTAACTCAAAGCTCCCTTCTTTTAAAGTCATTCCCCCATGTCCTATCACCATGTAAAAATCAGTCCATCTTCTGTTTGTAAGCTAGTTCTCTTAAAGTACTGGAAGGCTGCAATGAGGTCTCCCCAGAGCCTTCTCTTCAAACTGAACAAGCCCAGCTCCCTCAACCTTTCTTCATAGAAGAGCTATACTCCAGTCCTACGGTCATCTCCATGGCCCTCCCCTGGACATGCACCAACAGCTCCTCATCCTTCCTCTACTGAGGTCCTCAGGCTTGGACACAGTATTCCAGATGGGTCTCTCGACAGCAGACAATAGGGGGAAAATCACCTCCCTCTCCCTGCTGGCCACCCCTCTGTTGATGCAGCCCAGGATACAGTTGGCATTCCAGGCTGCAAGAACACACTGATGGCTCATGTCCAGCTTTTCATCCATCCGGACCACCAGGTCCTTCTTTGGAAGGCTGCTCTCAAGTAGTACTTCTCCCAGTCTGTACTTTTATCTGGGATTGCCTTGACCCAAGTTCAACATCTTGCACTTGGCCTTGTTAAATTTCACGAGATTCTTGTATGTGATAAGAAAACTGGAGACAAACAGACTGAATTTCTGTACCCTAACTAGGGCCTTTCAATGCTGAGAGGATGCAGTGGCACATGATCAGTATGCAGTCATCAAGAACAAATCATGATGAAATAATGTATTTTAGCAACAGTCTCGCACCTCTGGCTCACACTGCAATGAGGCCACAATGCCATCTACCTCCGTTGCAGGGAGGCTTTTGGTCCATTCCCACATCATTTTTGGAAGCAGTCTAAGCAGCTACAGTACAGATGAAATTACAGTGTGAGATTCAAAAAGCAAAGCACTATATTTGGGAAGGAGAATGCTGTATATGTGGGTACTAGCAACCAGCAGGCTACTCAACCACATGGCAGTAATATGGCTTGGAGCTGGTATCTTTACATTCTGGGACTTACCCACCCAATTTGAGTTCCCAGTGCAAAAATGCTAGCTGTGCATGCAGTTTTTAAAGTCTTATCTCTCTGTGATCTTTCCTGAGTAAACTTGTGTCTAAGTTAACTAAAGAATCTCTTTTATAATAACTTCCAAGCCTGTTGCTAACATTCCCAAATTTGAGAGTCTAGCACATCTTTTTTTTTTTTTTTTAATTGTTCCAGTGATTAATATTATTTTTAGTAGTATTTTTCCTTTCTCCTCTGAGCATTTCTTTTACTTCTGGTCCTGAATATTGTTACGTTATTTTCAGAGTATTCGTTCCTATTAATTTGATACTCTTATCAAGTTAGACCTTAACCTCTTTGGAGAACTAGTTACATGGCAGTCCCTAAGTTTAAAAGCTTGTATTCCAATCATGTAATGATTCTCACTGATTTTCTCTGAACCTTCTCCAACATGGAAACATCCCTGATGAATCATGAACATCATATTTCAGCATGAACATCAAAATATGATTATGCTAGTGCCAAATCCAGACAATACAATTCCCTTTTGCTTTCTTGCAGGCTGCCTACAGAAATTCAGCTGTTTATTCTTCTAGGTACTGTATTGTGCCTTTTGGATGCAGCATCACACAAGGCACTCATGGACCATTGATTATCCAGTATGATTCCTAAGTGCTTTCTAGAGTCCCTGAATTAAACTACTCCTATATGTTTGGCATACACATCATATTTCTGGATGCATTTCTTTACATTTAGCTGTGTTGCAACTCTTAGTGTTTGCTTATTTGTCTAACCTAGCTGATGAGTCTTTCTGTCTTACCTGTTTTATTCTGGTTTCGCCCATCTCCATTCTTAGGCATCACTTCTAGAAAAGATGAACTTCTCCAGTCTTCCAGATTACTGATTAAACTGCTTAAAACATACAAACTAAAACAGGATCACGTGGAGGACTCATCAGCGTCATTCAATAG